>NW_026110746.1:0-77020 GCF_024679095.1 Eriocheir sinensis
AAAGGACCTCCAGTGAAAATGCCATGAAAATCGAATCACATAGAGAACAAATGAGCACAGTAGGGTTAGAAAAAATGGAAAAGCCGATGAAAGTAAATGCAAAAATAACCCCAATACGCATCCAAAACATCCCAGTCTGTTTTAATACGTTGCAGTAACAAAAGAACCACGAGCAAAATAAACGAATACAGAAGTTAATGAAGGAAAAGAAAAAGACGAGGAGGGTAAATGAAACAATCCCGGTAAGATTCCAAAACACTCAAATCTTTTATGAACGAATACGCTGCAACGAAAAAAAAAAAGAACCACGAGCCAAATAAACGAAAACAGAAATTAATAAAATAAAAGAAAAAGACGACGAGGGTAAATGAAACAATCCCAGTACGATTCCAAAACACCCAAATCTGTTATGAATGAATACGTTGCAACGAAAAATAAAAAAAAGAGCCACGAGGAAAATAAACGAATATAGAAGTTAATAAAAGAAAAGAAAAAGACGAGCTTAAATGAAACAATCCCAGTAAGATTCCAAAACACCCAAATCTGCTATGAATGAATACGTTGCAACGAAAAAAAAAAAAAAGAACCACGAGGAAAATAAACGAATATAGAAGTTAATAAAAGACAAGAAAAAGACGATGATAAATGAAACAATCCCAGTAAGATTCCAAAACACCCAAATCTGTTATGAATGAACACGCTGCAACGAAAAATATAAAATAAAAAGAATCACAAACAGAATAAATACAGTAAAATAAAAGAAAAAAATAAACGATGAAAGTAAATACAACACAACTGCAGTAAGAATCTAAACACCCACATCTGTTTTAATACGTTGCAGTGAAAAATAACCACGAGCAGAATAAATGAATACAGTTGAGTTAGAAAAAAAAGATTATCACATATAGCATAAATCAATACAGTAAAATTAGGAAGAAAGATAATCAGAAACAGAATAAACGAATGCAATAGAGTTAGAAAAAGATCATCACAAACAAAATAAATAGATGCAATAGAGTTTGAAAAAAGAATCACACACAGAATTAACGAATACAGTAGTTGGAAAAAAAATCACAAACAAAATAAATGAATACAGATGAATACAGTAGTTAGAAAATAAGATAATCACACATAGAATAAATAAATACAGAAAAAAATAAAAAGATTATCACCATGAAAATAAATATAACAAACCCAGTAATTATCCAAAACATCCCGATCTGTTGAAAATTAATACGTTGCAGTGGCATTAGAATCAACAACTTAATAGACACAGATTCAATAATTACCAGGTGCTAAACATATATACCAGGTGCCAAATAAACGTTCCCAGGTGTAAAGACGGA
This sequence comes from Eriocheir sinensis, assembly GCF_024679095.1. Taxonomy (NCBI): domain Eukaryota; kingdom Metazoa; phylum Arthropoda; class Malacostraca; order Decapoda; family Varunidae; genus Eriocheir; species Eriocheir sinensis. The sequence continues at coordinate 1,347 of NW_026110746.1, forward strand.
AATAACTGAAATACTACAGCCCGCCACACGATGCGATAATTATATCCAACACAAACTCACATTCCAATATTCACAGCAAGCATTATATATATTTCTTTTTCTTCCTAACCAATGCAATCATCATCATCGTATTGACCTCACAAGAGACGTAAACCAGCGTTGTAGCACGGCGGTTCCAGGTGTAGCAAAATCTATGAATAATTAATTAATTAAGGCGTTACGCATGTGAGCAGAGGCGAACTTGCCTGTGGTGCACGAAAACTGATCACACATTGTTCCCTCGGCCCCATCGTAATAGTGTGTTTGGCTCTGCTTTCGTTATGTCAATCTCATCCTCCCATTTGTATGGTTGTGTTGGCACTGACAGCCATAAAAGCGATGGTGTCCTGTACTCTTTTTCAGCTCTTCTTTGTATTATTGAAAAAAGTGTTTGGGGAGGCGGTGGCCGAGTGGCCAGCGTGCAGGCGTAGTGAGCCCGTCCATCTTGGTTCGAGTTCCACCAAAACACGCTAATTTTTCAAACCATCGCAGAGTGTCGGAAGATTGCCCACATGCTGCCCAGATCTTCAATCAACCTTAACTTCAGCGACTTCTTTCGAGAGGAGTACCGGGGGCAGCATGGGCCAAGCAAGAGTCATACATCAGGTCAGCCACTTTAAATAAAATTCGCCTGCGTTAATAACGGGCTGGGGTCGCCCAAAAGGCACCTCAGTGAAGCCTACCGGAGCTACAGGCACCACATACAAAAAAGCGAAAAGTTCGGATCCCCCGGATCGTTCATTAAAGCGAGGGCTTACTCTACTTATACTAATAATACTACAACCATATAAAACTCACCTGAACTAGCGCATTGCTAACTCTCCACGAACACTTCCAGGTAAACCCAATCAGCGCCACACCTGTTGAAGGAAAAGTAATCTATATATTTCCTTTACCTGTCCCCTAATTAGCCCTAACATTCCATTACAATATTTCCCTCACCGCTTCGTTAAGACGCGCCTCATTATGTATCATTTTCCCAAACTCTATGATGTGGCTGGCTGAGGTGTATCCCATTGCCATCAGTTTCCTTCTAATTACAGGTGATTTGCAAGTAAAACAGGTGCCCCGGCCTTTACTTCCCCCCCTCACCAAACCTGTCTCGCTTGCTCTCTCTTTCATACCTTATATTATCTTTCTTTTTCTTTCTTTTTTCTTTGTTCCTTTCTTGGTTTCCTGTTTTCTTTCCTTTTTTTTCATTTCTTTCTTTCTCTCCCTTTCCTTCATTCTTTCTTTCGTAGGTAAAACAGTTAGCCACAATCTCCCTCCACCCCCCGTTCTCTCTTTCTTTCATTCATTCTTTCTTTCTCTCGTATGTAAAACAGTTACCCACAGTCTCTCTCCATCCCCCGTTCTCTCTCTTTTTTTTTCTTTCACTGCATTATCAAATCTTCCTTTCCTCTCCTATACCTTCCGCACATTCTCTCTCTTCTTCCTTCCATTTCCTCTCTCATTTTTCTTTCTCCCATCCTTTTTAATTCCTCCCTTTCTTTTCCTTCCTTCCATCATCCTTTCCTTCTCCTCTCTCTCCTTCCTTTCTCCCTTATTCATCCACTCTTTCCTTCCTTCTCTTTTCCCTTTCTGTCTCTCTTCCTTCCTTCCATTCATCCACCCACTTTTTCTTTACTCCTTCCTCTTCCTACCTTCCCTTTTCCTCCTTCCCTGCCTCACACACACATACATACACACACATACACATAAAAAGCGAGATAATGGGTGCAATGAATGAGGTGGGAACCGCGGGCGTCGACAGGAGAAAGTATGAATGCAAGGTGTAACTCGCGTTTAATTGGCTGTCTCTAATTATGAATGGAGCCAATTGGAGAGCGCTATTTATGCCTCCTATATGATGTAACACACACACACACACACACACACACACACACACACACACTCACGAAAAAAAGTTTATCTCCTCTTTTTTTCCCCTCTTCTCTCTTACTTTTATTCTTTTATCTCCTCTCTCATCTTCTTTCTATTTCTTTATTCATCGTTCTCTTGTCTCTTGTTCCCCCTTTTTATTCTCTTCGTTGATTTCTCTTCTCTTTTTTCTCTTCTTCCACTATCTCCATTTCTTCCTATCTCTTTATCTCTTGTTCCATGTTTTTCCTCTTTCCTGTTTTTATTTTCCTCTCCCCTCTTTCTCTGTTTATTAATTCTTCTCTCTATCTCTTATCTCTTGTCCCTCGTCCTCCTTCTCTATTCTCTTCGTCTTTTTCTACTTCTCTCACTTTTTTTTGTGCTGTCTGTAGCGCCGGTAGGGTGTCCTGGGGGTCCTTTTCGACGGCCCCAGCTCGTTAGTGGCGCAGGCGAATTTTGTTTATAGTGGTTGCCGTGATATATGACTCTTGCTTGGCTCATGCTGCCCCCTGGTAATCCCCTTGACCTTAGTCGCTGAAGTTAGGGTTGACTGAGGATCCGGACATCATGTGAGTAATCTTCCGCCTCTTTGCGATAGTTTAAAAAATCAGCGTGTTTCGGTGGGACTCGAACCTATCCATGGGCCCGTGCGCTGACCACTCGGCCACCGCCTATCCGAACTACTCTCTTTGTTTAGTGTTATTCGTATTTATATTCTTTCGGCCACCTCTTCGGATTCTTGACAGGAGTAGCAATTAGCGGGCTTTTTTTTATTATTGTTTCCTTTTATGTGTGCCCTTGTGCTGTCTACTTTGCTGTAAAAAAAAAAATATTAACTCAAAAGCAAACTTATTCACAATCACTTTTATTTATTTTCCTCCTCTCTAACATCCTCTACTATCTCCTCTCTATCTCTTCTTCCTCTCTCTCCCTCTCTACTCTCTTCGTTCACTGTTATGCGCATTTTTATATTGTCTCTAACATGGGAAAGGAATACAAGCTCATCTCTTATTTATTTCCCCCTACTCTTCCTCTTCCTCAACTATCTCCTCTCCCTCTCTATCTTTCTATCTCTTTCCCCTTGTTTTCCCTTCCTATACTCTCTTCGTTTACTGTTATGCGTATTTATATTCTCTCAAAATGGGAAAGGAATACAAGCTCATCTCTTATTTATTTCCCCCTACTCTTCCTCTTCCTCAACCATCTCCTCTCCTCCTCTCTCTCCCTCTCTATCTTTCTATCTCTTTCCCTTGTTTTCCCTTCCTCAGCTCTCTTTGTTTACTGTTACGTGCATTTATATTATCTCAAAATGGGAAAGGAATACAAGCTCATCTCTAATTTATTTCCCCATACTCTTCCTCTTTCTCAACCATCTCCTCTCCTCCTCTCTCTCCCTCTCTATCTTTTTATCTCTTTCCCTTGTTTTCCCTTCCTCAGCTCTCTTCGTTTACTGTTATGCGTATTTATATTCTCTCAAAATGGGAAAGGAATACAAGCTCATCTCTTATTTATTTCCCCATACTCTTCCTCTTTATCAACCATCTCCTCTCCTCCTCTCTCTCCCTCTCTATCTTTCTATCTCTCTCCCCTTGTTTTCCCTCTCTCTCCCTCTCTACTCTCTTCGTTTACTGTTATGCGCATTTATATTCTCTCTCCTAAATGGGAAAGGCTTGTCCCTGCTTTAATTTTCCTCTCTCTCGCCCTCTCGTTCAAATAGCAAATGACATTGATGGTCTCATTAACCCGCGCGCCGGAATCTTTTTATATGTAGAGAAGGGGAGAGAGAGAATGAAGGGGAGGTGGATAAAGGGGAGGGGGTGGGGGGGAAGAGAGAGAGAGAGAGAGAGAGAGAGAGAGAGAGAGAGAGAGAGAGAGAGAGAGCGCAGTCACTTCTCTGCTTCATAATTCCTTCCAGGCACGTCTGTTGGAACACACACACACACACACACACACACACACACACACACACACACACACACACACACACACACACACACACACACACACACACACACACACACACACACACACACACATACACGACATACTTTTCCTTACATTACTCCCCCTCCTTTCCCTTTCCTTACGTTTCTCTCCCCTTCTCTCCCCCTCCCTTTCCCTTCCCTTCCTCTCTCTCTTTTCCTTCTTTCCCCTCCTCCCTTCCTTCCTTACGTTTCTCTCCCTTTCTCTCCCCCTCCCCTTCCTTTCTCTTCCTCTCCCCCCTTCCCTTTCCCTTCTTTTCCTCTCCCTCCTTTCCTCCTTTCTCCTCCTCCCTTCCTTTCCTACGCTCCTCTCCCCTTCTTTTCCCCTTCCCTTCCCTTCCCTTCTCTTCCTCTCCCCTTTCCCTTCCCCTCCCTTTCCTCTCCCTCCATTCTTCCTTTCTCCTCCTCCCTTCCTTCCCGTACGCTCCTCTCCCCTTCTTTTCCCCTCCCCTTCCCTTCTCTTCTCTCTCCCCTCCCCTCCCCCTTTCTCTCCCTTACGATAATTCCCCTTCTCTTCCCCTCCCCTTCCCTTCTCTTCCTCTCTCCCCTCACCCTTTTTCTCCCTTACGATACTTTACCTTCTATTCCCTTCCCCTTCCCTCTCTTCCTCTCCCTCCTCCCCTTTCTTGCGCTCACCTCCCCTCTCTTCATCCCCTCATTCCTCCCTTCCGTCCTCCTCATTCTTACATTCCTCTTTCTTTCTCTTTCCCTCTCTTACATTCTCTTCCTTTCCCTCCTCTCCTCCTCCTCCTCCCCCACCTCCCTTTACCTCTCTTCCTCCCTCTCCCTCCCTCCTCCCCTCCCAAATCCAGCATTCATTCACCTCACCTCTTACCTCCCCCCCTCCTCCGCCCCTCCCCCTCCCTCCCCCCCCTTCATCCAGTATACTTCTCCGGGAGTTCCAAATAATTAATCTTGCAACTCTGACGCGACATTCCGGGCTGGATCTTAATTATAATCTTAATGAAAATGAGAAGCGTTCATTAATTAGGCGCCATCTTGAACAGCGAAGCGATGATCAGGAGGTTGTATATCACTGTGTTCCCCCCCTCCCCCCCTTACCTTACCTGTGCCGCCCCCCTCTCCCCCCTCCCCTTCCTCCTCCTCCTCCTCCTCTCTCTCACCCTCATTACTCCTTATCTGACCTTAATCTCTTCTCTTTCTCTCCTTGTCCTCCTTTCCCTCCCCTCCCTTAAATTACCTTCCTCTTTCCTCCCTTTTTTCCCCTCCCTCACCTGTGCCGCCCCCCTCCTCTCCCCCTTCTTCTTTCTCCTTCCTCCTCACCTTCCTCCTCCTCCTCCACTTTTCTCTCTCCCTCATTACTCTTTATCTGACCTTAATCTCCTCTCTCTTTCTCTCTCTCTCCTCCCTTTCCCTCCCCTCCCTTACCTTGCCTTCCTCTTTCCTCCCTTTTTTCCCCTCCCTCACCTGTGCTTACCTTGCCTTCCTCTTTCCTCCCTTTCCTCCTTACCTGTGTTTCCTTCCCTTCTCCCTCCCCTTACCTTACCTCCTTTGCCTCCCTTTATCTTCCCTCCCTATCTTCCTTTCCTCACCTTCTCTCCCTTCTCCCTCACATGTGTTTCCTCTCCTTTTCTCCCCCTACTCCTCTTCCTCTTCTCTCTCTCTCTCTCTCTCTCTCTCTCTCTCTCTCTCTCTCTCTCTCTCTCTCTCTCTCTCTCTCTCTCTCTCTCTCTTACCTCATTCCTCATCTGTCTCCTCAATTTCCTCTCCGTCCCTCCCTTTCCCCCTTTCCCTTTCCTCCCTTTCAGCTGTTAATCTCCCTCACCTTTCATCTTACCTTAATCCTTTCCTTCTCTTCACTCCCTCTTTTATACCTATCTGTTTCCTTTCTCTCCTTTTCCTCTTTTACTTTTCCCTTCATCTCTTTCTTCTTTTCCTCCCTTCTACTTTCTCGTCATTTCTTGCATTTCCTTCCTTCCCTTTATTTCCACCTCTATTTTCTTTCCTTTCCCCCTTCATCTTATCCTTCATCTGTTTCTCCCACCTTCTGTTTCCTCGTCGTACGTTTTTTCTTTCCGTTCTTTTCCTCCTTCATCTGTTTCTCCTTTTCCCTTCTGTTACTTCGACATCTGCCTCTTTCCTCTTATTCTTCAACTTTTTTCTCATTTCCCCTTTTGTTTCCAGGTCATCTGCCACTTTGCTTCATTCATCTTTGTCTGTTTCTCCTTGTTCTCCCTCCTCTCTTCTGCTTTCTTTCTATCTTCTTTCCTTCGGCTTGTCCCTCAACTCTCTCATCCTTCTTCTCCTTTCTGCTGCTTCGCCATCCCTCGCCTCTTAAAGCCTCAAGGTTCAAATGGTTCGATGATTCAGACGTTCGGTTTTGCGGTTTACTTTAGGTTTCGGATTTCAGGTTATCATTTTTGGTTTCAAGTATCTTCTATTCTACTCCATCTGTTTATTTATCTATTCATTTTAGCAAGAGGTTAAAAAGGGGGTTCAATTTATATGTCATGTCATGCTGCACGGGTTTACACGGATTGGTGGGTTATGCTGCAGAGGTTTAAAAGGATTGGTGGTTTATGCTGCACGGGTTTACACGGATTGGTGGTTTATGCTGCACGGGTTTACACGGATTGGTGGTTTATGCTGCACGGGTTTACACGGATTGGTGGTTTATGCTGCACGGGTTTACACGGATTGGTGGTTTATGCTGCACGGGTTTACACGGATTGGTGGTTTATGCTGCACGGGTTTATACGGATTGGTGGTTTATGCTGCACGGGTTTACACGGATTGGTGGTTTATGCTGCACGGGTTTACAGGGATTGGTGGTTTATGCTGCACGGGTTTACAGGTTTTTGGTGGTTTATGCTGCACGGGTTTACACGGATTGGTGGTTTATGCTGCACGGGTTTACACGGATTGGTGGTTTATGCTGCACGGGTTTACACGGATTGGTGGTTTTTGCACGGGTTTACACGGTGGTTTATGCTGCACGGGTTTACACGGATTGGTGGTTTATGCTGCACGGGTTTACACGGATTGGTGGTTTATGCTGCACGGGTTTACACGGATTGGTGGTTTATGCTGCACGGGTTTACAAGGATTGGTGGTTTATGCTGCACGGGTTTACAAGGATTGGTGGTTTATGCTGCACGGGTTTACAAGGATTGGTGGTTTATGCTGCACGGGTTTACACGGATTGGTGGTTTATGCTGCACGGGTTTACAAGGATTGGTGGTTTATGCTGCACGGGTTTACAAGGATTGGTGGTTTATGCTGCACGGGTTTACAAGGATTGGTGGTTTATGCTGCACGGGTTTACAAGGATTGGTGGTTTATGCTGCACGGGTTTACAAGGATTGGTGGTTTATGCTGCACGGGTTTACAAGGATTGGTGGTTTATGCTGCACGGGTTTACAAGGATTGGTGGTTTATGCTGCACGGGTTTACAAGGATTGGTGGTTTATGCTGCACGGGTTTACAAGGATTGGTGGTTTATGCTGCACGGGTTTACAAGGATTGGTGGTTTATGCTGCACGGGTTTACAAGGATTGGTGGTTTATGCTGCACGGGTTTACAGGTATTAGCGTGTTATCAGTAAATGGATTCAAACCCAGTGTTGTACGTTCGGTTTAGTGATTATGACTGGTAGCAAGCAGTTCGGAGAGGGTTCGAATCAATCAGTTGTAGGGTTCGTTGTTTCAGGGTACAAAGTTGGGTTCGGAGAGGGATCGAATCAGTTGTAGAGTTCACCGGTACAGACGCTGCTGGGGCTTCGCGGCCTCACTCGTGTAGTTTCAATTAAGTGGTTCATTGCTTCGAATCAGGCGTCGTGGGGCTTCGGACAGCGGAGGAGAACAGCGCCAACACACGGCTTGGTCTTTAATCTTATTTACCTCAAAGCAATTATTTGGTGACCGCTCCCTGCTTTCCTTCCTTTCTTCTTTCATTTTTCAACTTTTCTTTCCCTTTCTTTCTTCCTTTTTTCTTCCTTCCTTCCTTTCTTTCTCTTTCCGATCTTTCCTGCTTTCCTTCCTTTCTTCTTTCATTTTTCAACTTTTCTTTCTCTTTCTTTCTTCCTTTTTTCTTCATTCCTTCCTTCCTTTCTTTCTCTTTCCGATCTTTCCTGCTTTCCTTCCTTTCTTCTTTCATTTTTCATCTTTTCTTTCTCTTTCTTCCTTTTTTTCTTCCTTCCTTTCTTTCTTTTTCCGATCTTTCCTGCTGTCCTTCCTTTCTTCTTTCACTTTTCATTTTTTCTTTTTCTTTCTTCCTTTTTTTCTTCCTTCCTTTCTTCCTTTCTTTCTTCTTTCCTATCTTTCTTTTTCTACTTCTTTCCTTCTTGTTGTGAATGTTACCTTCCTTCAGTTTTTATTTTTATTCCTTCCTTTCTTCTCCTTCGTTCTCTTTAATCTTACGTACCTCAAAGCAATTATTACGTGACCGCTTCCTGTTTTCCTTCCTTTCTTTCTTTTTCCTTTTTGTTGAATTGTATTACTTTCTTCCCTTCTTGATTAATTCCCTTCTACTCATTCTCCCTTCTCTTTAATCTCTTCTTTCCTTTTCCTTTCTTCTTCCTTTCTTTTTTTCCTTTTACTTCCTTTCTTCTTTTCTTTCTTTCTTTCTTTCTTTTTCTACTTTCCTTCTGCATCGCCGGTCACTTTTTTTCTTCCTTAATTTCTTTCTTCCTTTTTTCTTTCCTTCGTTACATTATTACTTTTCTCCTTTTCTTCATTGCCCTCCACACACACACACACACACACACACACACATACACGCACACACACACACACACACACACAAACAGACAGACGGACAGACAGACAGGGGGCGTGGCTTTCAACAGCTTTGCCAACACATTCTTCCGTTGAAAAAAAGAAAGAAATATAAATAAAAAAATATATAAAAAAAATCGCTAATAACAAGGCCAGCTCTAATTGGGTCCTTAGTCCTGGTCATTAGTGGTTACTCTCTCTCTCTCTCTCTCTCTCTCTCTCTCTCTCTCTCTCTCTCTCTCTCTCTCTCTCTCTCTCTCTCTCTCTCTCTCTCTCTCTCTCTCTCTCTCTCTCTCTCTCTCTCTCTCTCTCTCTCTCTCTCTCTCTCTCTCTCTCTCTCTCTCTCTCTCTCTCTCTCTCTCTCTCTCTCTCTCTCTCTCTCTCTCTCTCTCTCTCTCTCTCTCCCTCCTCTCTCAGTCTCCTCCACCTCCTCCCTCCTCTCTCCCTCTTCTCCCTCTCTCACACTGTTCCTCTTTCCTTCTCCTTCTCCTCCTCCTCTTTCCCTTCACGTCTCTCGCTGTCTGCTCTCCCTCCCTCCTCCACTCTCTCCCTCCTTCTCTCCCTCTCTCTCCCTCCCTCCCTCCCTCACTGATAACAGATATATGACCTCATAAAACCAGTAAATACGTGGAAAGTTTCGCGACACTTTCACTAGAGGGAGTTTGCAGTCTCTCTCTCTCTCTCTCTCTCTCTCTCTCTCTCTCTCTCTCTCTCTCTCTCTCTCTCTCTCTCTCGTTCCTTCTTACTTTTTTTCTCTTATTCCTCCTTTATTTGCTTCTCTCTCTCTCACACACACATTATAAAGAGAGAGAGAGAGATTATTTTGGGTTTAGCTTTTTTTTACAAGCTTATTCATTATCTTTGCTTTACTGTTTGTTGCATTTTTGTTTTCTTGCTATATTTGTTCTTTTATTTATTCATCTTTACTCTATTTTATCATCTATTTATTCTATGTATTCTTTCTTCTTTCTATATGCGCAGTGAATCTTATTTTTTTTCCCTCTTTCCTTTCATTATTCCTTCCTTCGTTATTTCAATCCTTCATTTTCCTTTTTTTCCCGTTTTTCTTCCCATATTTGTTGTCATTCTGTTGTTTTCCTTTTGCTTTCCTCCTTTTCCTTCCTTCCTTCCTACATCCTTATTTCTTCCGTCTTTTCATATACATTTATTCCTGTTTTTTCACCCCCTCACACACACACACACACACACACACACACACACACACACACACACAAACACAAACACAAACACACACACACAGAGAACATGTTTAAAAGACCTCGACGAGTAAAAGAAAACGCGAGTCGAGTGTTTACGGGCCGGGGTGAGGTGCTCGTGGGTGTCAATTGGGAGCCTTGAGGGGGAGCTCTCTTGTTTTGCCCGCGCCAGATTATGCAAAGGGTATGCAAATTAGCCGAGATGTGATTTGTGTGGCTGATCCTTGACTTGGAGGGCGAGGAGAAGGGGGGGGGGAGGAGGGAACGAAAAGAGGAAGGAAGATGTTGGGAGAGAAATGGGAGGAGTGAAGGAGTCGTAAAGGAAAGGGAGATGGGAAAGGGGAAATGGGAGACAAAATGGGGAGGAAAAGAGAGAAAAGAAGAAAGGTTTGAGGAGAGGAATGGGAGAATTGAAGGAGTTGTTGAGGAAAGGGAGATGGGAAAGGGGAAATGGGAGATGGGATGAGGAGGGAAAGAGAGAGAAAAGAAAAAAAAGATGAAAGGAAAGGAAGGGAAGGAGTGAAGGAAGGAGTTGTAAACTAAAGGGAAATGGGAAGAAAGAATGAGGAAATGGGAGGGTAAGGAAGAGAGAAAGGAAGGAAGGAAGATGTAAGGAGAGGCAGAAGAGATAACTGAAGGAAAGAGATAATAGGAGAGGAAGGGGAGATAAGTGAATAAAAGATGTAAGAGAGGGAGATGGGAAGGGGTGGAGAAGGGAGAGAAAGGAAGATGGAAGGAAAGGAAAAGGAGAAAAGAGAATATAGGAGGAGAAGGAGAGATAAGTGAAGGAGAGTTGTAAAACAAAGAGAAGGGGAGGAAGGGAAACAGAGATAAGGAAAGAAGGAGATGAAAGGAGAGGAAGAAAATGAAAAAAAGGAGAGGGAAGGTATTGAAAGGGGAGAAAAGGGAAGGAAGATGATGAAAGGGGAGTGAAGAAAAGCTAAGCAATGAAAGGTAAGGAAAGAGAGATTAAAGAAATGAAGAAGGACAGGAAATGAAAAGGAAAAAGGAAAAAAAGGAAGGAGATAAAGGAGAACAAAGGAGGTGCAGAAAGAGAGAGAAGGGAAGGAAAAGAAGAGAGGAAAAAGGAGGAGAGAGTGGAGAGGTAGAAAGCTGAAAGAAGATTGAATATAAAGAGGGGAAGAAGCAAAGAGAGGAGGGAAGATGAAGAGGGAGGAAAGAAGACGAGGTTAGAAAAATGCTAAAAGAAAGGAGGGAGAAAAGGAAGAAGGAAAAAGAGAAAGAAAAGTTATGAACAAAGAATGAGAGGAAAGGAGGTGTGCAATAAAGGAAAAGAGAAGAGAGAGAAGAGAAAGAGTAAAAAGAAGTAAAAGACAAAAACAAACAGAAATAATGAGAGATAAAAGAAATGGATGGAGAGAACAGAGAAGAAAGAGAGACAAAAAGGAAAACGAGCTAAAGCAGTGAATACAGGAAGAGGAGGAGGAGGAGGAAAAGAAGAAAAATGAAGGAAAAAGGAAATAGACGAGAAAGGAAATGTTTACCAAAAAGAAACAAATGTTAATAGCACAAAACCTGTGCTAGATCGGCGTCGTATGACCCTCCAACACCCCCCCAACAATTTATATTATGCAACTAGGGGTCTAAAATGGAAAATGCTGAAAAGAAAAGATGGCGCCACTATAAACACTTGCCAGCGCCACAACGGGCTGGGGCCGACCATCAAGCCCTACTATGAATGCCTACCGGCGCCACAGGCCAAGACGTAAAAAAAAAAGCTGACTTTGTTTATAATGCCATGTTGTAGGGTTCATCAGGGCTAACAAATGTTATTACATATACAATGTCATGTCTACAATGCACGGGTAAGCCAGGAACACAACTTGAAGAGAACAACAAAGAAATAAATGAAAATAGAAATGAAGTGGTTAAATGAAGAGAAATCACTGAGGGGAAATTCCTTCAAAACACAACATCGTACCTTCCACCTCAGCCTTCTCCTCTTCCACCTCCTCCTTCTCCATGTTCTTTCCTCCACCGCTGATTCTCTTTTCCTCCAGAATCTCGCTTTCCACTCCTCCCCTCATTCCATCACCGTCCTTCCTCCTCCTCCTCCTCTTCCTCCTCCTCCTCCTCCTCCTTCTCCTCCTTTCTGATTTATACACATACTTTGTTCTATTTTTTTCCTTATTGGTATGTTATTGTTTTTATCTTTTATTTGTTTTACTTTTTTTTATTTAGATTGAATTTTATGTGTTCTATTTTTACAAGCTTCTTAATTCGTAGTTGTTGTTGTTGTTGTTGTTGTTGTTGTTTCTCGTGTTCTTGCTCTATTTATTTACATTGTTTTCTCTCTTTCGTTCTATTTGTTATTGTTTTCTTTGTTGTTTTATTTGTCTGTGTTTATTAAGCGATGAATTCATAATCTTTTGTCATGAATTTTTTTTTTCATAAACTCAGTGATCCATCAAATCTCTCTCTCTCTCTCTCTCTCTCTCTCTCTCTCTCTCTCTCTCTCTCTCTCTCTCTCTCTCTCTCTCTCTCTCTCTCTCTCTCTCTCTCTCTCTCTCTCTCTCTCTCTCTCTCTCTCTCTGTACATTCTCTTTCTTCTCCTCCGTTAGCTCCTTCCTTCCTTTCCTTCCCTTGTCTTCCCTCGCTCGTTTCCTCCTCCTCCTCCTCCTCCTCCTCCTCCTCCTCCTCCTCCTTCGCTGAACATTGGGTAATCGACTGAAGGAAGGAAGACCAACACGAGGCGATAATAATAATAATAATAATAATAATAATAATAATAACAAAAATAATGATAATAATAATAATAATAATAATAATAATAATAATAATAATAATAATAATAATAATAATAATAATAATAATAATAATAATAATAATAATAATAATAATATGGAGAAGAAAAAAGAAGAAGAAGAAGATATAAAGAAAAAGAAGAATAAAAAAAAAGATGAGGAAAAAAGTGAAATAAAAATGAAAATGTTAAGAAGATGAAAAGAAGAAGACAAAGGAGAAGAAAAAGAAGAAGAAGAAGAAGAAGAAGCAGGAGAAGAAAAATTAATAAGAATATGAATAAGAATTAGGAGAGGAAGAAGAAGACGAAATCAATAAGAATAATAAGCATAAGAAATACATTTAAATAACTAAAAAAAAAAAAATGAATGAAATAAAAAAAAAAAACAATATCACTTTCTATTTTTTTCTTCTCTTTTCTCATGTGATTAATTTTCTTCGGGGATTTCAAGTCTTTGGAGTTTTTTTTTCTTTTTTAATCCTCTTCCCTCACGACTTAATACCACTGGAAGAGGAGGAGGAGGAGGAGGAGGAGGAGGAGGAGGAAGAAAAATATAAAAAGGAGGAAGAAGAATTGATATGAGAAGGAAAGCGTCAAGGAATATGATTGGGGAGGAGGAGGAGGAGGAGGAGGAGGAGGAGGAGGAGGAGGAGGAGAAGAGAATGATGAAGAAGAGAATAGGGAAGGAAGGGAAGAGAAGGAAAGAGGAAGAACAAAAGAGAGAAAAAGAGGAAAACAAGAGAAAATTAAGGAAAGGAAAGGGAGAGAGAGAGAAGAGGAGGAGAGAAGATGAAGAGAAAGGAAGAGAAAAAGATGAGAGGGAGGATGATTTTCAAGTCTCTCTCTCTCTCTCTCTCTCTCTCTCTCTCTCTCTCTCTCTCTCTCTCTCTCTCTCTCTCTCTCTCTCTCTCTCTCTCTCTCTCTCTCTCTCTCTCTCTCTCTCTCTCTCGCAGGTGGCACTACACTACATCACAGGAGGCATGGAGGAAATTTTCTCTCCACTTTCCTCCTTTTTCTCCCTCTCCTCTCTTTTTTCCCTCCTTCCCTCCCTCACATTCCTTAAGGTCATTCTCTCCCTCCGTAGGATTCCTGGAGAGAGAAAATTCCTAGTCAGTGTCGAGAGAGAATGGCCGTGGAGACAGTTCCTTGCTCTCTCTCTCTCTCTCTCTCTCTCTCTCTCTCTCTCTCTCTCTCTCTCTCTCTCTCTCTCTCTCTCTCTCTCTCTCTCTCTGTGTGTGTGTGTGTGTGTGTGTGTGTGTGTGTGTGTGTGTGTGTGTGTGTGTGTGTGTGTGTGTGTGTGTGTGTCCCTTCATATCTTCTTTCCCTTTCCTCTTTCCTTCCTTCCTTCCTTCCTTCCTTCCTTCCTTCGTTTTTTTCTTCCTTCTTTTTCCTTGTCTTATTTTTCCAGTTTTTCTTTCCATATTCTTTCATTTGTTTTCCCCTTCTTTTCTCCTCTTCCTTCCTTCCTTCCTTCGTCTTCATTGTTTCCGTCTTTTCATATATTTTCATTCCTGTCTTTTCATCCCTCTCTTATTTTTATTCTTCTTTCATTATTTCTTTATTCATATTCTTTACTTTTTCCGTCTTTCTTTCAATATTTCTTTGTTTTTCTTTTCATTCTTTACTCTTACCTTCCTTTCTTCTTTCCTTCCTTCCTTCTCTCATCTATACATTTATCCGTCTTTCTTTACGCTTTGTCCTCTATTCTCTTTCTTCTTTAATTATCAAACGTATAATATATCCTAATTCCTTTTATGTGTGCGTGTTCAATAATCTTCTTTCTTCACTACTTCTTTTCTTCCTTCTTTCTTTCCTTCATCTTCTTCACTTCTTCTCGTCCTTCTTATCATTATTTTCATTTTTTGTGATTTTTCTTGATATAATTTTTCGAGCTTCACCTTTTTCCTGCTTAATATTCTTCTTTTTTTTCTCCTTTTCATTTTTTCTTATCTTTCCATTTTTTTATTCGATATACTTTTACATTTATTTTTACTCCAATTTATTTTTGTCCTTCTTGAATCTTCCTCTCTTCTCTTATTCCTTGTCTCTTCCTCTCTTTCTTATTTCCCATTCTCCTTTCCTTCGTTTATTTCTTCCTTTTCTTCTTCTCTTCCTTCTTTTTCATTCTCCCTTCCTTCTTCTTTTTCTTCTTTCTCTTTCTTCTTTTTTTATATTCTCCTTTCCTTCATTAATTTCTTCATTTTCATCCTCTCTTTCTTTTTCATTCTCTCTTTTCTTTTCTCTCTTCCTTCTTTCTATTCCTTTCTTTCTTCTTTTCCATTCTCCTTTCTTATTTTTCCTCTTCCTTCCTTCTCTTCCTTTGTTCCTTCTTTTGCAGTCTTCTTTCCTTATTTTCTCTCTTCCTTCCTTCTCTCTCTTCTAATATCGTTTCTTCACTCTCCATTTTTTCTTCTCCCCTCCTCTATTTCTTCTTCCATTCCTCTGTCCTTCATTTCTTTCTTCCTTCCTCCTCTCTTTCTCTCCTCCTTCTTTCCCATTTTCCTTTTTCTTCTTCTCTTTCTTCCTTCCTTCTGTCCTTTCTAATATCCTTTCCTCATTTCTCCTTTTTTTCTTCTCCTTTCCTCTAATCATCTCTTTTCCTTCTTCTTTTTTTCTCATCTTCTCTTAATTTTCATTCATCAGTGTCTTCTCATTAACTTTTTTTCTCTCATTCTTTTCCTCCTTTTCTTTCCTCTTTGGTGGTCTGTCTTATTTTTTCTTTCCTTTTCTCATTTTTCGTCTTTGATTTTTTTCTCTATTCTTTCCTTTTTTTTGTTTCGTCTTATTTTCCATTTTCTGTTTTCTTTCCTTTTTTGCTTCTCTGTCTTTTTTCCTCTCTTTGTATTTCCTTTTTGTATTATTTTTTATTTCTTTTCTTCTTTATTTCTTATTTTCCCTTTTTTTTCCCTTCCCAGTCTTTCTTTTCCCTCGTCTTTCTCTTAATCCGCTTTTATTCTCTCTCGCTTCTTCCATTTTTCTTTCTTTAATATTTTCACATCCCTTCTTCCTCCTGCTCCTCCACCTCCTCCTCCTCCTCCTCCTGCTCTTCCTCCTCTTCCTCTCAATTTTGCTCCTTCTCTTCTCCTCCTCCTCCTCCTCCTCCTCCTCCTCCTCAATCTCTCCTTCCTCCTTCTTTCTCCTTCTCCATTTGGTCATAAAAAAAACGTGGAGAAAACTTGAAAATAAAGAATAAAAGATAAAAAAAACTGCACGAGAGAGAGAGAGAGAGAGAGAGAGAGAGAGAGAGAGAATTATGGAATAAGTATATTTTGTGGTAAAGGCGGAGGAGGCGTGAGGAAAGCCAGAAGGAAGGGATGGAGGGAAGGAGGGAAGGAGGGAGGGAAGGGAGGAAAGAAGGGAGGGAGGGAGAAAGGGGGAAGGGAGGGAGATGCATGGTCAGCTGGTGTTCTCTCCCTCCAAGTAAAGCTTCTCCTTCTCCTCCTTCTCTTCTTCCTCCTCCTCCTCCTCCTCCTCCTCCTCCCCACAAGCTTATCTACTTTCCTCCCTTTCCTCCTCCACGTCTCCACATAATCCTCTCTTCCTCATCCTTCCCTCCATCCTTCCTCTTCAATTCTCCTCCACTTTTTTCCCTTCTTTTTTCTTCTCCACTCTTTCCCTTCTCTTCTGTTTCTGTCAATCCTTTCCCTTCAATTCTCTACCACTTATTTCCCTTCTTTTCTCTTCTCAACTCTTTCCCTTCTCTTCTGTTTCTGTCAATCCTTTCCCTTCAATTCTCTACCACTTATTTCCCTTCTTTTCTCTTCTCCACTCTTTCCCTTCTCTTATGTTTCTGTCAATCCTTTCCCTTCAATTCTCCTCCTCTTCCTTCCTTTCACTTCTCTTCTCCACGATTCCCCTTCTTATCTGCTTCTATCTACCGCTTTCCCTTTATTTCTTCTTCCTTCTTTCTTTTCCTTCAGTTCTCTTTACCTCTGTTTCCCGCCCCTTCTAAATCTTCTCTTCTTCAACCAATCAGAGCACATGGCCCATATTTTCAACCATTTCGAGGCTTACACACAACGGTATAACAAGGGCTTTCGCGGAGTTTGTTTGTGTTTCCAGGGGTAGTTTAGTGACCCTGGTGGTGGTGGAATGACCTTTCTTCTCTGCCCTGAACGTAAAGAAACATTTGTGAGAACGCAACTACTCTTCTGTTCGGTCTCTGGATATGGTTCCGTCCTTCCCTTTCCTTTTTTCCTCCTTAGCTTTTCTTTCCCTCTCCTCTCTGTTTATTTTCTCTTCTCTCTTTCTCTTCATTCCTTAAAAAAACTATTATCTTCTATTTCCTTCTTTTCGTTTCTCGGTTTCTCTTTCTCTCCTTCCTTATCCCTCTTACCCCCCGCAGGCGTTCTCTATATCCTCCTCCTCCTCTTCCTCTTCCCCCTCCTCCTCCTCTTCCTACTCCTCCTTCTCCTCGGGTGCATGGAATTAGGATGTTGCAAAGCTATAGAAGTGGAAGAAGGACAATGGAGAGAGAGAGAGAGAGATATAAAGACAGACAAAGAGACAAACAGACAGACAGACAAGAGTTTCCAGGAAAGAGAGAAAGAGAAAGAAAGAGAAGAAACTAGAGAGAGAGAGAGAGAGAGAGAGAGAGAGAGAGGAGGAAAAGTTAAGGTGGAGGGAGAGAGAATGAGAGGAGGAGGAGGGAAGGAGAAACAGGGAGATAGAAAACGGATTAAAAGTGAAATGAAGGAACATAAAAGAGAGAGAGAGAAATAAATAAAGAAAAAGAAAGAGAATAAACGGGAAGGAAAGGAAGGGAAGAAAACAGTTCTCCCTCCCTTCCCTCCTCTTCCTTTCTCTCTCCCTCCCTCCTCCTCTCTCTCCCTTCCACTTCCCTCCCTTTCTTCCATCTCTATCCTTTCCTTCCTTCCGCCTTCCTCCCTTTCTTACGCCTCTCTGCCTTCTCTTCCTCTCTCCCTCCCTTCAATCTCCCTTTCTCCCTTCCATCCCTCTCCCTTTTCCCCATTATTTTTACGTTTTATTTCTTTCCCTCCCTCCCTTCCTTCTCTCTCTCTCTCTCTCTCTCTCTCTCTCTCTCTCTCTCTCTCTCTCTCTCTCTCTCTCTCTCTCTCTCTCTCTCTCTCTCTCTCTCTCTCCCATCTATCTCCTGTCCCTCTACCTCTCCCTTCCTCTTCACCCTTTCACCTTTCCCTCCCTCCTCTTCTCTCACCTCCTTCCTCCTCCCTCCCTTCTCCTTCCTCCTTTCTTCCTCTCCCTTTCTCCTTTAGTCTACCTGGCAACACCTGTACTGGAGGAAGGAGCGAGTCTTTAGCACACACACACACACACACACACACACACACACACACACACACACACACCTAGGTACATACACCTGAGGGACATAGGCAGAAAGAAGGAAGGAAAGAAGGAAGGAGGGATGGATGGAAGGAAGAAAGGAATGAATGAATGAATGAATGAAAGAAGGAAGGAAGGGAAGAAAGAAAGGAAGAATAGAAAAAAAAGAAGGTAAGAAGGTGTTAAGAAAAAAATAAGGGAGAGAGGAAGAAAGGAAAAAAAGACAAGAAAGCAGGAAGAAGAGAGGAAAAAGAGGAAAGTAATGAAAGAAGGAAGAATGGAAAGAAATAAGAGAAGGAAGGAGGAAGGAAAGAGAAGGAAAAATAAAAATAAAGCAAACGAAAGAAGGAAAGGATGGAAGAAAGAATGGAGGCGGGAGAGATAGATTAAACACAAGAATAGATAGATAAATAGATAGATAGATAAATAGATGGACAGAAAGAGATAAAAGTAAGAGAAATGAAGATAAAGGAAGAAAGAAAAAAAAAACAAGTAAGTAAATATAGTAGATAGATAAATGTAGTTAGATAGATAGATAGATAGACAGATAGATAGATAGATAGATGGATAGACAGACTTTATATGGCTTTTTTTTTTGCTGTTCCACTCATAAAAATATCTTCACGCCTTTATTACTCTCTCTCTCTCTCTCTCTCTCTCTCTCTCTCTCTCTCTCTCTCTCTCTCTCTCTCTCTCTCTCTCTCTCTCTCTCTCTCTCTCTCTCTCTCTCTCTCTCTCTCTCTCTCTCTCTCTCTCTCTCTCTCTCTCTCTCTCTCTCTCTCTCTCTCTCTCTCTCTCTCTCTCTCTCTCTCTCCCTCCCTCCCTCCCTTTCCTTCTCCCTCTCTCCCTCCGTCCTTCCTCCTCCCCTCGGACACTGGTAAACTGCTCTCATCACTGTTACAGGAGGAAAGGAGGGAGAGGAAGGAGGGAAGGAGGAGGAGGGAGGGAGGAAGGAGGAGGAAGAGGAAAGGGAGGAGAAAGGAACAAACCGAACTTGTGTCATGGAGGGGGAAGGGAGAAACATGGAAAAATGGACTAGCAGGCAGCAGAAAGCCTGTTGGCTCATTACTATAGTCCGTTCACGGAGACTGTTTATCTGGCGCATAGGCAGCGTTTGTTACGGCTCCTGTGACTGGCTGCACCCCTCCCTCACTCACATGCCATTCATGTCCGCCGTGACGCTACACACTTGTATGTTCTTCGTCATAGCTCGTCTCTTATTCACGACAGACCACTTTAGTGGGTACCGTTGGACTCAGCAGTAATTGCGCAACTCAGTTATATTTATCTAAACTAGATAAAATAAAACATAAAGGAAATGTGATGAGTTGCAGTCACAATACAGCTCCGAAATGTTTATAACACGGTTTACTTATCATCGCTTTTCTCAGCAGTCTTTGAACCAGGGTTGAAATCAATTATTTCATCTCATAGAGCAAAATCTCCTGAACGCTATGATGCGATCAGATTATAGATAAATCGTGACATGAGCATAACACAGAACGGTTTCTAAGGACGTGTACAACGACGACGCATGATTGCCCGCTGCCTGGCCACCGGTCGGCCGCCGCTTGTGGTGAATTATGATATTTTTAGTCTCCTTATTTCTTTCGCAACATTCTCCGTCAACAAACGAAAACCCTTATGCATTATCCCAACTACAATAAAAAAAAAATACTGATGAGTGCCCGAAACACACACACACACACACACACACACACACACACACACACACACACACATATATATATATATATATATATATATATATATATATATATATATATATATATATATATATATATATATATATATGTGTGTGTGTGTGTGTGTGTTTCGCACTCAGTAATTTTTTTTTATTGTAAGGTTTTTTCGTTCGATGAATGCAGCGAAAGAAGTGCCTTTCTTATTCCAATTTACAACTAAGTAATCTACTCTTCGTTCCTTATATTTTCTAGTCATTAATTTTTATTAACATCTATGCTCGTCTTTTTGGTGCTTTTCTTGTTGCAATCTATAACTAACTAATCTATTCTTCGTTCCTTATATTTTCCAGGTATTTCTTTTATTAACTTGTATGCTTGTCTTTTTTGTGCTTTTCTTATTCTAATCTATAACTAACTAATCTATTCTTCGTTCTTTATATTTTCCAGGTATTTCTTTTTATTAACTTGTATGCTTGTCTTTTTTGTGCTTTTCTTATTCCAATCTATAATTAACTAATCTATTCTGCGTTCCTTATTTTTATATTTACTTCTTTTCATTAACTTCTATGCTTGTCTTTTTGGTACTTTTCTTATTCCAATCTATAACTAACTAATCTATCCTTTGTTCCTTTTATTTTCTAGTTATTTCTTTTATTAACTTGTATGCTTGTCTTTTTGGTGTTTTTCTTATTCCAATTTATAACTAACTAATCTATTCTTCTTTCCATATTTTTCTATTTCTTTCTTTTCATTAACTTCTATGCTCGTCTTTTCAGTACTTTCCTTATTCCAATCTATAACTAACTAATCTATCCTTCGTTCCTTTTATTTTCTAGTTATTTTTTTTATTAACTTGTATGCCCGTCTTTTTGTTGCTATTCTTATTCCAATCTATAACTAAGTAATCTATTGTTCGTTCCTCATTTTCGAGGTATTTCTTTTATTAACTTCTATGCCTGTCTTTTTTAGTGCTTTTCTCATTCCAATCTATGACTAACTAATCTACTTTTCTTTCCTTATATTTTTCTAGTTACTTCTTTTTTTATTAGCTTCTACGCTGGTCTTTTTTGTGCTTCTCTTATTGCATTCTATAACTAACTAATCTATTCTTCGTTTCTTATATTTTCCAGGTATTTCTTTTTATTAACTTGTATGCTTGTCTTTTTTGTGCTTTTCTTATTCCAATCTATAATTAACTAATCTATTCTTCGTTCTTTATATTTTCCAGGTATTTCTTTTTATTAACTTGTATGCTTGTATTTTTTGTGCTTTTCTTATTCTAATCTATAACTAACTAATCTATTCTTCGTTCTTTATATTTTCCAGGTATTTATTTTTATTAACTTGTATGCTTGTCTTTTTTGTGCTTTTCTTATTCCAATCTATAATTAACTAAGCTATTCTGCGTTCCTTATTTTTATATTTACTTCTTTTCATTAACTTCTATGCTTGTCTTTTTGGTGCTGTTCTTATTCCAATATATAACTAACTAATCTATTTTTCTTTCCTTATATTTTCTAGTTATTTCTTTTCATTAACTTGTATGCTTGTCTTTTTGGTACTTTTCTTATTCCAATCTATAACTAATTAATCTATCCTTTGTTCCTTTTATTTTCTAGTTATTTCTTTTATTAACTTGTATGCTTGTCTTTTTGGTGTTTTTCTTATTCCAATTTATAACTAACTAATCTATTCTTCTTTCCATATTTTTCTATTTATTTCTTTTCATTAACTTCTATGCTCGTCTTTTCAGTACTTTCCTTATTCCAATCTATAACTAACTAATCTATCCTTCGTTCCTTTTATTTTCTAATTATTTTTTTATTAACTTGTATGCCCGTCTTTTTGAAGCTATTCTTATTCCAATCTATAACTAACTAATCTATTGTTCGTTCCTTATTTGCGAGGTATTTCTTTTATTAACTTCTATGCCTGTCTTTTTTAGTGCTTCTCTCATTCCAATCTATAAGTAACTAATCTATTTTTCTTTCCTTATATTTTTCTAGTTATTTCTTTTTATTAATTTGTATGCTTGTCTTTTTTGGTTCTTTTCTTATTCCAATCTGTAATTAACTAATCTGTTCTATCCTTATTTTCCCAGGTATTTCTTTTCATTAACTTTTATGCTCGTCTCTGGCTTCTTTTCTTACTCCAATTTATAACTAACTAATCTATTCCTCGTTCTTTATTTTTCAGTTAGTTCTTTTCATTAACTTCTATGCCTGTCTCTTTTGGTACTTTTCTTATTCCAATTTATAACTAACTAATCTATTTTTCTTTCTCTATATTTTCTAGTTATTTCTTTTTATTAACTTCTATGCTTGTCTTTTTTAGTGCTTTTCTTATTCCAATTTATAACTAACTAATCTATTTTTCTTTCTCTATATTTTCTAGTTATTTCTTTTCATTAACTTCTATGCTTGTCTTTTTTAGTGCTTTTCTTATTCCAATTTATAACTAACTAATCCATTTTTCTTTCTCTATATTTTCTAGTTATATCTTTTATTAACTTCTATGTCTCTCTTTTTTAGTACTTTTCTTATTCCAATAAATAAATATATTATCTATTCTTCTTTCCATATTTTTCTATTTACTTCTTTTCATTAACTTCTATTCTCGTCTTTTCAGTACATTCCTTATTCCAAGCTATAACTAACTAATCTATCTTTCGTTCCTTTTATTTTCTAGTTATTTTTTTATTAACTTGTATGCCCGTCTTTTTGGTGCTATTCTTATTCCAATCTATAACTAACTAATCTATTGTTCGTTCCTTATTTTCGAGATATTTCTTTTATTAACTTCTATGCCTGTCTATTTTAGTGCTTCTCTCATTCGAATCTATAACTAACTAATCTATTTTTCTTTCCTTATATTTTTCTAGTTATTTCTTTTTTATTAGCTTTTACGCTCGTCTTTTTGGTGCTTCTCTTATTCCAGTCTATAACTAACTAATCTGTTCTTTCCTTATTTTTCCAGATATTTCTTTTTATTAATTTGTATGCTCGTCTTTTGGGTACTTTTCTTATTCCAATCAATAACTAGCTAATCTATTCTTTAATTATATTTTCTAGTTATTTCTTTTTATTAACTTCTATGCTCGTCTTTTTGGGTTCTTTTCTTATTCCAATTTATAACTAACTAATCTATTTCTCGTTCCTTATATTTTCTAGCTATTTCTTTTTATTAACTTCTATGATTGTCTTTTTTGGTGTTTTTTTATTCCAATTTATAACTAACTCATCTAATCTTCTTTCCATATTTTTCTATTTACTTATTTTCATTAACTTCTATGCTCGTCTTTTTTGTAACATTTCTTATTCCAATTTATAACTAACTAATGTATTCTTCGTTCCTTATTTTTCCCGGTATTTCTTTTCATTAACTTGTATGCTTGTCTTTTTTGTCCTTTTCTTATTCCAATCTATAACTAACTAATCTATTCTGCGTTCCTTATTTTTCTTCTTATTTCTTTTTATTAACTTCTATGCTCGTCTTTTTGGGTTCTTTTCTTATTCCAATTTATAACTAACTAATCTATTTCTCCTTCCTTATATTTTCTAGTTATTTCTTTTCATTAACTTCTATGCTTGTCTTTTTTAGTGCTTTTCTTATTCAAATTTCTCCAGGTATTTCTTTTTATTAACTTCTATGCTCGTTTATTTTGGTACTTTTCTTATTCCAATCTATAAGTAACTAATCTATTTTTTTCCTTATATTTTTCTACTTATTTCTTTTTATTAACTTGTATGCTTGTCTTTTTTGGTTCTTTTCTTATTCCAATCTATAACTAACTAATCTATTCTTTCCTTATTTTCACAGGTATTTCTTTTCATTAACTTCTATGCCCGTCTTTTGGGGTTCTTTTCTTATTCCAATTTATAACTAACTAATGTATTCCTCGTTCTTTATTTTCTAGTTATTTCTTTTCATTAACTTCTATGCCTGTCTTTTTTGGTACTTTTCTTATTCCAATTTATAACTAACTAATCTATTTTTCTTCCTCTATATTTTCTAGTTATTTCTTTTCATTAACTTCTATGCTTGTCTTTTTTAGTGCTTTTCTTATTTCAATTTATAAGTAACTACTCTATTTTTCGTTCCATATTTTCGAGGTATTTCTTTTATTAACTTTTATGCCTCTTTTTTAGTGCTTTTCTTATTTCAGTTTATAAGTAACTAATCTATTCTTCGTTCCATATTTTCGAGGTATTTCTTTTTATTAACTTCTATGCTCATCTTTT
Organism: Eriocheir sinensis; assembly: GCF_024679095.1. Classification (NCBI taxonomy): domain Eukaryota; kingdom Metazoa; phylum Arthropoda; class Malacostraca; order Decapoda; family Varunidae; genus Eriocheir; species Eriocheir sinensis. Next base: position 25,196 of record NW_026110746.1, read on the forward strand.
TTGGTACTTTTATTATTCCAATCTATAACTTAATAATCTATTTTTCTTTCCTTATATTTTTCTAGTTATTTCTTTTGATTAACTTCTATGCTTGTCTTTTTGGTGCTTCTCTTATTCCAATCTGTAACTAACTAATCTATTCTTTCCTTATTTTTCAGATATTTGTTTTTATTAATTCGTATGCTCGTCTTTTGGATACTTTTCTTATTCCAATCAATAACTAAGTAATCTATTCTTTTCTTGTATTTTCTAGTTATTTCTTTTCATTAACTTCTTTGCTCGTCTTTTTGTGTTCTTTTCTTATTCCAATTTATAACTAATCCATTGCTTGTTCCTTATATTTTCTAGCTATTTCTTTTTATTAACTTGTATGCCTGTCTTTTTTGGTGCCTTTCTTATTCCAATTTATAACTAACTAATCTATTCTTCTCTCCATATTTTTCTATTTACTTCTTTTCATTAACTTCTATGCTCGTTTTTTTAGTACTTTACTTATTCCAATCTATAACTAACTAATCTATTCTTCGTTCCTTATTTTTCTAGTTATTTTTATTAATTAACCTCTATGCTCGTCTTTTTGGTTTTCTTATTCCAAATTATAACTAACTAATCAATTTTTCTTTCCTTATTTTTCCAGGTATTTCTTTTTATTAACTTCTATTCTTGTCTTTTTTGGTGCTTTTCTTGTTCCAATTCATAACTAACTAATCTATTCTTCTTTCCATATTTTTCTATTTACTTCTTTTCATTAACTTCTATGCTCGTCTTTTTCGTACTTTTCTTTATTCCAGTCTATAACTAACTAATCTATCCTTCGTTCCTTATTTTTCAAGTTATTTCTTTTATTAACCTCTGTGCTCATCTTTTTAGTGCTTTTCTTATTCCAATCAATAACTAACTAATCTATTTTTTCTTTAGTTTTTCTAGTTATTTCTTTTCATTAACTTCTATGGCCGTCTCCTTGGGTTCTTTTCTTATTCCAATTTATAACTAATTAATCTATTCCTCTTTCCTTATATTTTCTAGCTATTTCTTTTTATTAACTTGCATGCTTGTTTTTTTTTTGGTGCTTTTCTTATTCCAATTTATAACTAACTAATCTATTCTTTTTTCCATATTTTTCTATATACTTCTTTTCTTTAACTTCTATGCTCGACTTTTTAGTACCTTCCTTATTCCAATCTATAACTAAGTAATCTATCCTGCGTTCCTTTTATTTTCTAGTTACTTATTTTTTTTAACTTGTAAGCTCGTCTTTTTGGTGTTTTTCTTATTGCAATCAATAATTAACTAATCCATTCTTCGTTCTTTATATTTTTTAGTTATTTCTTTTCATTAACCCCTATGCTTGTCTTTTTGGTTCTTTTCATATTTCAGTCTATAACAATCTAATCTATTCTTTCCTTACTTTTCCAGGTATTTCTTTTCATTAACTTCTATGCTCGTCTTTTTTGGTACTTTTCTATTTCAATCTATTACTAACTAATCTATTATTTTTTCTTTATATTTTTCTAGGTATTTCTTTTTATTAACTTCAATATTTTTCTTTTTGGTGCTTTTCTTTTTCTAATCTATAACTAACTAATCTATTCTTCGTTCCTTATTTTTCTAGTGATTTCTTTTTATTAACTTCTATGCTCGTCTTTTTGGTGCTGTTCTTATTCCAATCTAAAACTAACTAATCATTTTTTTCCCTTATTTTTCTAGCTATTTCTTACATTAACTTCTATGCTCGTCTTTTTTGTACTTTTCTTATTCCAATCTATAACTAACTAATCTATTCTTTGTTCCTTATTTTTCTAGTTATTTCTTTTATTAACCTCTGTGCTCGTCTTTTTAGTGATTTTCTTATTCCAATTTATAACTAACTAATCTTTTATTCGTTCCTAATATTTTCTAGTTATTTTTTTTCATTAACTGATATGCCTGCCTTTTTAGTGCTTTCCTTATTCCAATCTATAACTAACTAATCTATTTTTCTTTCCTTATATTTTCTAGTTATTTCTTTTGATTAACTTGTGTGCTTGTCTTTTTGGTACTTTTCTTATTCCAATTTATAACTAACTAATCTATTCTTTCCTTGTTTTTCCAGTTATTTCTTTTTATTAACCTGTACGCTTGTCTTTTTGGTGCTTTTCTTATTCCAATTTATAACTAACTAAACTATTCTTTCTTTATTTTTTCAGGTATTTCTTTTCATTATTTCTGTGCTCGTCTTTTTGGTGCTTTTCTTATTCCAATTTATAACTAAGTCATCTATTCTTCCCTTATTTTTCCAGGTATTTTTTTATATTATTTCTATGCTCGTCTTTCTGGTGCATTTCTTAATCCAATTTATAACTAAATCATCTATTCTTCCTTTATTTTTCCAGGTATTTCTTTTCATTAACTTCTATTCCTGTCTTTTTGGTACTTTTCTTATTCCAATTTATAACAAAGTAATCTATTCTTCGTTCCATATATTTTCTAGTCATTTCTTTTTATTAACTTGTATGCCTGTCTTTTTGGTGCTGTTCTTATTGCAATCAATAACTAACTAATCTATTCTTCGTTCCTTATATTTTCCAGGTATTTCTTTTTATTAACTTATATGCTGTTTTTTTTGTGCTTTTCTTATTCCAATCTATAACTAACCAATTTATTCTGCGTTCCTTATTTTTCTAGTTTTTTTTATTAACTTCTATGTCTATCTTTTTAGTGCTTTTCTTATTCCAATTTATAACTAACTAATCAACTTTTCTTTCCTTATATTTCCTAGTTATTTCTTTTAATTAACTATGCTTTTCTTTTTTGCTGCTTTTCTTATTTCAATTTATAAGTAACTAATCTATTCTTCTTTCCATATTTTTCTATTTACTTCTTTATATTAACTTCTATGCTCGTGTTTTTGGTATTTTTCTTCATTCCAATCTATAACTAACTAATCTATTCTTCGTTCCTTATTTTTCTAGTTATTTCTTTTCATGAACTTGTATGCTTGTCTTTTTTGGTGCTTTTCTTATTCCATTTATAAGTAACTAATCTATTCGTCTTTCCATATTTTTCTATTTACTTCTTTTCACTAATTTCTATGCTCGTCTTTTTAGTTCTTTTCTTTATTCCAGTCTATAACTAACTAATCTATTCTTCGTTCCTTATTTTTCTAGTTATTTCATTTATTAACCTCTGTGCTAGTCTTTTTAGTGCTTTTCCTATTCCAATCTATAACTAACTAATCTATTCTTCGTTCCTTATTTTTCTAGTTATTTCTTTTCATTAATTTCTATGCTCGGCTTTTTGGTGCTTTTCTTATTCCAGTCTATAACTAACAAATCTATTCTTTCATTATTTTTTCTAGGTATTTCTTTTCATTAACCTCTATGCTTGTCTTTTTGGTACTTTTGTTATTCCAATCTATAACTAACTAATCTATTCTTCGTTCCTTTTATTTTCTTGTCATTTCTTTTTATTAATTTGTATGCTTGTCTTTTTGGTGCTTTTCTTATTCCAATCTAAAACTAACTAATCTATTTTTCTTTCCTTATATTTTCTAGTTATTTCTTTTCATTAACTTGTTATTCCAACCTATAAATAACTTATCTTTTCTTTCCTTATTTTTCCAGTTATTTCTCCTTATTAATTCGTATGCTCGTCTTTTGGGTACTTTTGTTATTCCAATCGATAACTAACTAATCTATTATTTCTTTATGTTTTCTAGTTATTTTTTTTCATTAACCTCTATGCTCGTTTTTTTTTTTTTTTGGTTCTTTTCTTATTCCAATTTATAGCTAACTAATCTATTCTTCATTCCTAATATTTTCTAGCTATTTCTTTTTATTAACTTGAATGCTTGTCATTTTTGGAGATTTTCTTATTCCAATCTATAACTAACTAATCTGTTTTTCTTTCCTTATATATTTTAGTCATTTCTTTTCATTAACTTCTATGCCTGTCTTTTTGGTACTTTTCTAATTCCAATCTATAACTAACTAATTTATTTTTCTTTCCTTATATTTTCTAGTTATTTCTTTTCATTAACTTGTATGCTTGTCTTTTTTGGTTCTTTTCTTATTCCAATCTATAACTAACTAATCTATTTTTCTTTCCTTATTTTTTCTAGTTATTTCTTTTCATTAACTTCTATGCTTGTCTTTTTTGGTTCTTTTCTTATTCCAATCTATAACTAACTAATCTATTCTTCGTTCCTTATTTTTGTAGTTATTTCTTTTCATTAACTTGTATGCTTGTCTTTTTTAGTGCTTTTCTTATTCCAATTTATAAGTAACTAATGTATTCTTCGTTTCTTATTTTCGAGATATTTCTTTCATTAACTTTTATGCTTGTCTTTTTTGGTACTTTTCTTATTCCAATCTATAACTAACTAATATATTTCTCTTTCCTTAATTTTTTCTAGTTATTTATTTTTATTAACTTCTATGCTTGTCATTTTGGTGCTGTTTTTATTCCAATCAATAACTAACTAATCTATTTTTCGTTCCTTATATTTTCTAGTCATTTCTTTTTATTAACTTGTATGCCTGTCTTTTTGGTGCTGTTCTTATTCCTTATTTTTCTATTTATTTCTTTTCACTAGCTTATATGCTTGTCTTTTTTTGGTGCTTTTTCTTATTCCAATGTATAAATAACTAATATATTCTTCGTTCCTTATTTTCGAAGTATTTCTTTTATTAACTTCTATGCTTGTTGTCTATAGTGCTTTTCTTATTCCAATTGATAACTAACTAATCTGTTTTTCTTTCCTCATATTTTTCTAGTCATTTCTTTTCATTAACTTCTATGCTCGTCTTTTTGGCACTTTTCTTATTCCAATTTATAACTAACTAATCTATTCTTTCCTTATTTTTCTTGTTATTTCTTTTCATTAACTTCTATGCTCGTCTTTTTGGGTTCTTTTCTTATTCCAATTTATAACTAACTAATCTATTCCTCGTTCCTTATATTTTCTAGCTATTTCTTTTTATTAACTTGTATGCTTGTCTTTTTTGGTGCGTTTGTTTATTCCAATTCATAACTAACTAATCTATTCTTCTTTCCATATTTTTCTATTTACTTCGTTTCATTAACTTATGTGCTCGTTTTTTTAGTACTTTCCTTATTCCAATCTATAACTAACTAATCTATTTTTCGTTCCTTATTTTTCTAGGTATTTCTTTTTATTACCTTGTGTACTCGTCTTTTTGGTACTTTTCTTATTCCAATCTATAACTAACTAATCTATTCTTTCCTTATTTTTCCAGGTATTTCTTTTTATTAACTTGTATGCTGGTCTTTTTGTTCTTTTCTTATTGCAATTTATAACTAACTAATCTATTCTTTCCTTATTTTTCTATTGACTTCTATTTATAACCTTTATGCTTGTCTTTTTAGTGATTGTCTTATTCCAATTTATAAATAGCTAATATATTCTTTTTTTTCTAGTTATTTACTTTTATTAACTTCTATGCCTCTCTTTTTTGGTACTTTTCTGATTCCCATTCATAAATAACTAATCTATTCATTTCTTTTCATTAACTTCTATGCTCGTCTTTTTGGTGCCTTTCTTATTCCAATCTATAACTAACTAATCTATTCTTCGTTCCTTTTATTTTCTAGTTATTTCTTTTATTAATTTGTATGCTCGTCTTTTTGGTGATTTTCTTATTCCAATATATAACTAACTAATCTATTTTTTGCTCCTTATTTTTTCTATTTATTTCTTTTTACTATCTTGTATGCCTGTCTTTTTTTATTCTTTTTTTATTCCAATCTATAACTAGCTATTCTATTATTTCATTATTTTTACTATATATTTCTTTTATTAACCTCTGTGCTCGTCTTTTTTGTTTTTTTCTTATTCCTATTTTTAACTAACCACTCTATTCTTCGTTCCTTGTTTTTCGTCTTATTTCTTTTCATTAACTTCTATGCTCGTCTTTTTGATACTTTTCTTATACCAATTTATAACTAGCTAATCTATTTTTCTTTCTTTATATTTTCTAGTTATTTCTTTTAATTAACTTCTTCTATGCTTATCTTTTTGGTTCTTTTCTAATTCGAATCTATAACTAATGTATCCCACGTCCAATATTTTTCTTTTTATTTCTTTTTATTAACTTCTGTGCCTGTCTTTTTGGTACTTTTCTTATTCTAAATTTTTAACTAACTAATATATTCTTCGTTCCTTATTTTTCCAGGTATTTCTTTTCATTAACTTGTATGATTGTCTTTTTATGTGCTTTTCTTATTCTAATCTATAACTAACTAATCTATTCTGCGTTACTTATTTTTCTTCTTATTTCTTTTTATTAACGTCTATGCCTGTCTTTTTTAGTGCTTTTTTTATTCCAATTTATAACTAACTAATCTATTCTTCTTTCCTTATTTTCCCAGGTATTTCTTTTTATTGACTTTTATGCTCGTCTTTTTTGGTACTTTTTTTATTCCAATCTATAACTAAGTAATCTATCCTTCATTCCTTATATTTTCTAGTTATTTCATTTATTAATTTGTATGCTCATCTTTTTGGTGCTTTTCTTATTCCAGACTATAACTAACTAATCTATTCTTCGTTCCATATATTTTCCAGGTGTTTCTTTTTATTTGCTTGCAAGCTGTCTTTTTTGTGCTTTTCTTATTCCAATCTATAACTATCTAATCTATTCTGCATTCCTTATTTTTCTTCTAATTTCTTTTTTATTAACATGTATGCTTGTTTTTTTATGGTTCTTTTCTCATTTCAATCTATAACTAACTAATCTATCCTTCGTTCCTTTTATTTTACAGTTATTTCTTTTTATTAACTTGTATGCTCGTCTTTTTTGTGCTTTTCTTATTCCAATTTGTAACTAACTAATCTATTCTTCGTACTTTATATTTCTGAGTTATTTCTTTTCATTAACTTTTATGCTTGCCTTTTTAGGTGCTTTTCTTATTCCAGTCTATAACTAACTAATCTATCCTTCGTTCCTTATTTTTCTAGTTATTTATTTTTATTAACTTGTATGCTCGTCTTCTTTAGTGCTTTTCTTATTCCAATTTATAACTAATTAATCTTTTCTTTCCTTATTTTCCCCTGGTATTTCTTTTCATTAACTTCTATGCTCGTCTTTTGGGGTTCTTTTCTTATTCCAATTTATAACTAACTAATGTATTCCTCGTTCTTTATTTTCTAGTTATTTCTTTTCATTAACTTGTATGCCTGTCTTTTTTTTCTACTTTTCTTGTTCCAATTTATAACTAACTAATCTATTTTTCTTTCTTTATAATTTATAGTTATTTCTTTTCATTAACTTTTATGCTTGCCTTTTTTGGTTCTTTTCTTATTTCAATCTATAGCTAACTAATGTATCCTTCGGCCCTTATTTTTCTAGTTAATTCTTTCATTAACTTGTATGCTTGTCTTTTTGGTGCTTTTCGTATTGTTCTATTTACTTCTTTTCATTAACTTCTATGCTCGTCTTTTTGGTACTTTTCTTATTCCAATTATTGGAATAAGAAAATAACCTAAAGACGAACAAAATAATGAAAAATAGAAATATAAGACAAGAATAGATTTAAAAGTTATTGATTGGAATAAAATATTGCAAAAGACGAGCATACAATTAATAAAAGAAATATCTGAAAAATAAGGAAAGAATAGATTAATTAGTTATAGACAGAATAAAAACAAAAAATCAAGCACGAAGTTAATAAAAAATAACTAAAAATATAAGAAGAATTGGAATAAAATGTACACTTAAAGACGAGCATCTAATAATAAAGAAATATCTGAAAAAAAAAAGAATGATTAGTTATAGATTGAATATGATTCAAAATCAAGCACAGAAGTTAATAAAAAGAAATAACTAGAAATATAAGGACTTATCTTATTCCAATCTATAACTAACTAATCTGTCCTTCGTTTCTTATTTTCTAGTTATTTATTTTTATTAACTTGTAAGCTTGTCTTCTTTTGAGCTTTTCTTATTCCAATTTATAATTAACTAATATATTCTTTCCTTATTTTCCCAGTTATTTCTTTTCATTAACTTTTATTCTCGTCTTTCTGGGTTCTTTTCTTATTCCAATTTTTAACTAAGTAATCTATTCCTCGTTCTTTATTTTCTAGTTTTTTCTTTTCATTAACTTCAATGCCTGTCTTTTTTTGGTACTTTTCTTATTACAATTTATAACTAACTAATCTATTTTTCCTTCTTTATATTTTCTAGTTATTTCTTTTCATTAATTTCTATGCTTGTCTTTTTTGCTTCTTTTCTTATTCCAATCTATAGCTATCTAATGTATCCTTCGTTCCTTATTTTTCTAGTTATTTCTTTTCTTTAACTTGTTGCTTGTCTTTTAAATGCTTTTCTTATTTCAATTTATAAGTAACTAATCTATTCTTCGTTCCATATTTTCGAGGTATTTATTTTATTAACTTCTATGCCTCTCTTTTTTAGTGCTTTTCTTATTCCAATTTATAACTAATCTAGTTATAAATCTTAGTTATAAATTGGAATAAGAAAAGCACTAAGAAATGAAAAACAAATGAAAAATGAAAAAGAAGAAAAAAAGCAATGAAAAGTAATGAAAAGAAAATTGATTAAAAATAGAATAAGAAACAAAAAAAGATGAATAAGACAAGCATAAAAGTTTGCTAAAATTACTAAAAAAATAAGAACGAAGAATGGATTGAATTGGTTATAGAAAAAGCACCAAAAGACGAGCATGCAAAAATAGCAAATAACTAAGGACCGAATAGATTGATTGAAAATGAAAAAGAGAAAAAAAAGTACAGATTAGTTGTATAGATTGAATAAAAACAAAAGAACAACGCCTATTAATGAAAAATAAGAAAAAAAATGAACGAAAATAGATTGAATTGGTTATATATTGGAATAGCAATGAAAGAAATAACTGAAAATAAAAAGTTATAGACTGGAATAAGGAAAATACTAAAAGATGAGCATAGAAGTTAATTAAAAAGTAAATGAAAAAGAAAGAAAAATGAATTAGTTGATTATAGATTGGAATAAGAAAAAAACAAAAGACAGCATACAAGTTAAGAAAAGAAATGACCAAAAAGAACGAAGAATATTACTGTTATAAATTGGATTAGAAAATTGCAAAAAAGACAGGCATAAATTTGATGAAAAGAAATACCTAAAATGAAGGAATGAAGAATAGATTAGTTGGTTATAGATTGGAATAAAGAAAGTACTATAAAGAATGAGCATGAAGTTAATGAAAAATAAATAGAAAAATAAGGAAAAAGAATAGAATTGATTGGTTAATTTATGTAAGAAAAAAAGCACCAAAAAGACAAGCATACAAGTTAATAAAAAGAAATACCTGGAAAAAATAAAGAACGAAGGATAGGTTTGTTAGTTATAGATTGGAATAAGGAAAGTACTAAAAGGGCGAGCATAGAAGTTAATGAAAAGAAGTAAGTAGAAAAATATGGAAAGAAGAATAGATTAGTTAGTTATGAATTTGAATAAAAAAAAACATAAAACACAAGCAAACAAGTTAATAAAAAGAAATAGCTAGAAAATATAAGGAACGTGGATAGATTAGTTAGCTATAAACTGGAATAATAAAAGAACCCCCCAAAAAACGAGCATAGATGTTAATGAAAGAAATAACTGAAAAATATAAGGAAAGAAAAATAGATTAGTACTATAGATTGGAATAAGAAAGAACCAAATAGGACGAGCATAAAAGACCAATAAAAGAAATGCCTGGAAAATAGGAAAGAAGAATAGATTAGTTAGATTATAAATTGGAATAAGAAAAGCACTAAAAAAGACAGGCATACAAGTTAATAAAAGAAATACCACGAAAATAAGGAACGAAGAATAGATTAGTTAGTTATAACTAACTAAACTATTCTTCGTTCCTTATTTTTCTAGTTACTTCTTTTTATTAACTTCTATGCTCGTCTTTTTGCTTCTTTTCTTATTCCAATTTATAACTAACTAATCTATTCCTCGTTCCTTATTTTTCTTCTTATTTCTTTTATTAACGTGTGCTTTTTGGTGCTGTTCTTATTTCAATCTATAACAAAGTAATCTATTCTTCCCTTATTTTTCTAGTTATTTCTTTTCATTAAATTTTATCTATGCCTGTCTTTTTGGTACTTTTCTTATTCCAATTTATAACTTAGTAATCTATTCTTCGTTCTATATTTTCAAGTCATTTCCTTTTATTAACTTGTATGCTTGTCTTTTTAAATGATTTTCTTATTCCAATTTAGATTCGAATAAGAACAGCACCAAAGAGACAGGCATATAAGTTAATGAAAAGAAATACCTAGAAAAATAAGGGAAGAAGAATAGATTGATTGAATTATAAATTGGAATAAAACACCAAAGACGAAACATAAAATAATAAAAAATACCTGGAAAAATAAGGAAGAAGAACAGATTAATTGATTATAAATTGAATAAGAAAGAACCAAAACAAACATACAAGTTAATAAAACAAATAAATATAAATATAAAGAGAAAAATAGATTAGTTGTTATAGATGAATGAAGAAAACTAAAAGACAAATAATTAATTGATGATTAGATATAGATTGGAATAGAACAGCACAAAAGACAAGCATAGAAGTTAATAAAAGAAATAAAAAAAATAACGAAAGAAAAATAGATTGGTTAGTAAAAACTGGAATAAGAAAAACAAAAGACGAACATAAAAGAGATTAATGAAAAGAAATAACTAGAAAATACAAGGAAAAGAATAGAATGATTAGTTATTGATTGGAATAAGAAAATGCAAAGGCGACATACGATCTAATAAAAGATATCTGGAAAAATAAGGAAAGAATAGATGATTGAAAAAGCATAAAAGACCAAGACAATATGTTAACAAAAGAAATACCTGGAAAAATATAAGGAACGAAAGAATGAATTGATTGGTTATAGACTGAATAAGGAAAGTGAAAGAACGAGCATAGAAGTTAATGAAAAAGAAATGAAAAGAAATATGGAAAGAAGAATAGAATAGTTATTGATTGGAATAAAGAAAATACAAAAGGCGAGCATACGATCTAATAAAAGAAATGTCTGGAAAATAAGGAAGAAATAGACAATTAGTTATAGATTGGAATAAAACACAAAAACAAGCATAGAAGTTAATAAAAGAAATAGAAAATAAGGAACGAAGAATAGATTAGTAGTTATAAATTGGAATAAGAAAAACACCAGAAGAAGACGAACATGCATAAGTTAATAAAAGAAAAAGAAAATAGGAAGAATAGATTAGTTGAATATAGATTGAAATAAGAAAAAGAACAAGATAAATGAAATTATAAAAGAAAAAGAAATGAAAGGATAGATTGAGTTGGTTATAATTGAATAAGAAGAAACACTAAAAACAGGCATGAAGTTAATGAAAAAAAATAACGAATAAATAACAGAAAATGGAAGGAAGAAAATGAATTGGATTAATTATGAATTGAATGAAAAAAGCACCAAAAACGACAACATTCAAGTGTAATAAAAGAAATAGCTAGAAAACATAAAGGGAACAGAAGAATAGATTAGTTGATTATAATAAGTGGAATAAGAAAGAACAGACAGGCATAGAAGTTAATAAAAGTAAAATAATAGAAAAATATAAGGAAAAAGAATAGATTGAATTAGTTATGGGTGGAATAAAATGAAACATACTAAAGGACGAGCATAGGTAATGAAAAGAAATGAAATGGAAAAATGAGGAAAGAGGAAATGAATCAGATAGATATAATGCTCAGTAACAATAAGAAAGAAAACACTAAAAAGACAAACATGGCTAATGTCAAAAATATACGCCTGCAAAATAGGGAACAGAAAGAATGGTGGTTAGTTAGTTAGCAGATGAATGAAAGAAAGAACTGCAAGAGAACGACATAGAGTTAATGAAAGAAAGAAGTAAATAGAAAAATATGGAAAAGAAAAAATTGAACGAGATTGATTGATTATGAATTGAATAAAAGAATAAAAAGAGCAAGCATATGCAGAGTTAATAAAAAGAAATAAATAGAAAAATATAAAGGAACGAGGAATAGATTAGTTAGCAATAACTGAGAATAAGAAAAGAATTTAAAAAAGCAGAGCATAAGTTAATGAAAATAAATAATTAGAAAATATAGAGAAAGAAAATGAGTGTAGTTACTTATAGGTGGAATAAGTAAAAATTAGTTAGATTATAGATTTAAATTGGAATAAAAAGCACTAAAAAGAGAAGCATACAAGTTAATGAAAAGAAATAACTAGAAAAATATAAAGAAAGAAAAATAAATTAGTTACTTATAGATTGTAATAAGAAAAGTACCAAAAAAGACGAACATAGAAGTTAATAAATAGAATTACCTGGAAATATAAGGAACGAAGAATAGATTACTTAGTTATAAAAATGGAATAAGAATAGCACCAAAAAGACAGGCATAGAAGTTAATGAAAAGAAATACCTGGAAAAATAAGGGAAGAATAGATTAGTTTGTTATAGATTGCAATAAGAACAGCACCAAAAAGACAAGCATAGAAGTTAATAAAGTTAATAAAGATATGACTAGAAAATATAAGGAACGAGGAATAGATTAGTTAATTATAAATGGAATAAAAGAAGAGCATAGAAATAATAAATGAAATACCTGGAAAAATAAGGAAGGAATAGATTAGTTAGTTATAAATTTGAATACGAAAAGAACCAAAAAAGACAGCCATACAAGTTAATAAAAACAAATAAATAGAAATATAAGGAGCAAAAAATAGATTAGTTTGTTATAGATTGGAATAAGAAAAGTACCAGAAAGACAGGCATAGATGTTTATAAAAAGAAATACCTGGAAAAATAAGTATCGAATAGATTACTTAGTTATAGATTGGGATAAGAAAAATACCAAAAAGACGAGCATACAAGTTAATAAAAGAAATACCTCGAAAATAAGGAACAAAGAATATATTAGTTGGATATAAATTGGAATAAGAAAAGTACCTAAAAGACAAGCATAGGAGTTAATGAAAAGAAATAACAAGAAAAATAAGGAACGAAGAATAGATTAGTTAGTTATAGATTTGGAATAAGAAAAGTACCAAAAAGACGAGCATACAAGTTAATAAAAAGAAATACCTGGAAGAATAAGAAACGAAGGATAGATTAGTTACTTATAAATTGGAATACGAAATGCACCAAAAAGACGAGCATAGAAATAATAAAAAGAAATACCTGGAAAAATAAGGAAGGAATAGATAAGTTAGTTATAAATTTGAATAAGAAAAGAACCAAAAAAAGACAGGCATACAAGTTAATAAAAACAAATAAATATAAATATAAGGAGCAAAAAATTGATTAGTTAATTGTAGATTGGAATAAGAATAGCACCAAAAAGACAAGCATAGAAGTTAATAAAAAGAAATAAAAAGAAAAATAAGGAACGAAGAATAGATTAGTTAGTTATAGACTGGAATAAGAAAAGCACGAAAAAAACGAGCTTAGAAGTTAATGAAAAGAAATAACTAGAAAATATAAGGAAAGAATAGATTAGTTAGTTATTGATTGGAATAAGAAAAATACCCAATAGACGAGCATACGAATTAATAAAAAGAAATGTCTGGAAAAATAAAGAAATTCTTTTTATTAATTCGCATGCTCGTCTATTGGGTATTTTTCTTATTCCAATCAATAACTAACTAATCTATTCTTTCCTTATATTTTCTAGTTATTTCTAGTTAGTTATAGATTGGAATAAGAAGAGCACCAAAAAGACAAGCATAGAAGTTAATGACAAGAAATACCTGGAAAAATAAGGGAAGAATAGATTTGTTAGTTATAAATTGGAATAAGAAAAGCACCAAAAAGACGAGCATAGAAATAATAAAAAGAAATACCTAGAAAAATAAAGAAGGAATAGATTAGTTGGATTGGAATAAGAAAAGCACTAAAAAAGACTGGCAGAGAAATTAATGAATAGAAATAACTGGAATATATAAGGAAAGAAAAATAGATTAGTTAATTATAGATTGGAATAAGAAAAACACTGAAAATGACATGCAATCAATTTATGAAAATAAATAGCTAGAAAATATAAGGAACGAAGAATAGATTAGTTAGTTATAAATTGGAATAAGAGAAGAACCCAAAAAGACGAGCACAGAAGCTAGTAAAAAGAGATAGCTAAAAAATATAAGAAAAGAATAGATTATTTAGTTATTGATTGCAATAAGAAAAGTATCCAAAAGACGAGCATACGAATTAATAAAAAGAAATATCTGGAAAAATAAGGCAAAAATAGATTAGTGAGTTATAGCTTGGAATAAGAGAATCACCAAAAAGACAAGCATAGAAGTTGATAAAATTAAATAAATAGAAAAATATAAGGAAAGAAAAGTAGATTAGTTAGTTATAGATTGGAATAAGAAAAGTACCAAAAAGACAAGACCAAAAAAGACTAGCATTGAAGTTAATAAAAAGAAATAACTAGAAAAGTAAGGAAAGAAGAACAGATTACTTAGTTATAAATTGGAATAAGAAAAGCACTAAAAAAGACAGGCATAGAAGTTAATAAAGAAATACCTCCAAAATAAGGAACGAAGAATAGATTAGTTACTTATAAACTGAAATAAGAAAAGTACTAAAAAATGACAAGCAACAAGTTAATGAAAAGAAAGAACTAGAAAAATAAGGAACGAAGGATACATTGGTTAGTTATAGATTGGAATAAGAAAAGAACCAAAAAAGACAGGCAAAGAAGTTAATGAAAAGAAATAACTAGAAAAATAAGGAACGAAGAATAGATTAGTTAGTTATAGATTGGAATAAGATAATGACCAAAAAGACAAGCATAGAAATTAATAAAAAGAAATAACTAGAAAATATAAAGAAAGAAAAATAGATTAGTTATTTATAAATTGCAATAAGAAAAGTACCAAAAAAGACAGGCATCGAAGTTAATGAAAACAAATAACTAGAAAATAAAGAACGAGGAATAGATTAGTTAATTATAAATTGGAATAAGAAAAGAACCCAAAAAGACGAGCATAGAAGTTAATGAAAAGAAATACCTGGGAAAATAAGGAAAAAATAGATTACTTAGATATAAATTGGAATAAGAAAAGCACTAAAAAAGACAAGCATACAAGTAAATAAAAAGAAATAACTAGAAAATAAGGAACGAAGGATAGATTAGTTAGTTATAGATTGGAATAAGAAAAGCACCAAAAAAGACAAGCATAAAAGTTAATGAAAAGGAATAACTAAAAAATATAAAGAACGAAGAATAGATTAGTTAGTTATAGATTGGAATAATTAAAGCACCAAAAAGACGAGCATACAAAATAAATAACTAGAAAATAAAAGAAACGAAGGATAGATTAGTTATTTATAGATTGGAATAAGAAAAAGCACCAAAAAATGACAAGCATACAAGTTAATGAAAAAAATAAATAGAAAAATGAGGAACGAACAATAGATTAGTTAGTTATGGATTGCAATAAGAACAGCACCAAAAAGACAGGCATACAAGTTAATAAAAAGAAGTGACTAGAAAATATAAGGAACGAAAAATAGATTAGTTAATTATATATTGGAATAAATACAGCACCAAAAGACAACCATAGAAGTTAATAAAAATAAATAACTTGAAAAATATAAGGAAAGAGAAATAGATTACTTAGTTATATATTGGAATAAGAAAAGCACCAAAAAAGACAAGCAAAGAAGTTAATGAAAAGAAATAACTAGAAAAAATATAAGGAAAGAAAAAATAGATTAGTTACTTATAGATTGGAATAAGAAAAGTACCAAAAAAGACGAGCATAGAAGTTAATAAAAAGAAATATTTGTTAAAATAAGGAAAGAAGAATAGATTAGTTAGTTATAAATTGGAATAAGAAAAGCATAAAAAAGATAGGCATAGAAGTTAATAAAAGAAATACCTCGAAAACAAGAAACGAAGAATAGATTAGTTAGTTATAGATTGGAATAAGAAAAGCACTAAAAAAGACAGGCATACAAGTTAATGAAAAGAAATAACTAGAAAAATAAGGAACGAAGGATAGATTAGTTAATTATAGATTGGAATAAGAAAAGTATCAAAAAGAGAAGCATAGAAATTAATGAAAAGAAATAAGTAGAAAAATGAGGAACGAAGAATAAGTTATTTATTTATAGATTGGAATAAGAAAGTCACTAAAAAGACGAGCACAGAGGTTAATAAAAGAATTAACTAGAAAATAAGGAACGAAGAACAGAATAATTATAGATTGGAATAAAGAAAAGTGCCAAAAAGACGAGCATAGAAGTTAATGAAAAGAAGTAAATACAAAAAATATGGAAAGAAGAATAAATTAGTTAGTTGTAAATTGGAATAAGAAAAGCACCTAAAAAGACAAGCATACAAGTTAATAAAAAGAACTAACTAGAAAAATAAGGATCGAAAAATAGATTAGTTAGTTATAGATTGGAATAAGAAAAGCACTAAAAAGACAAGCATAGATGTTCATAAAAAGAAATAACTAGAAAAATATAAGGAAAGAAAAATAGATTAGTTACTTATAGATTGGAATTAGAAGAGTACCAATAAAAACGAACATAGAAGTTAATAAAAAGAAATACCTGGAAAAATAAGGAAAGAAGAATAGATTAGATAGATTATAAACTGGATTAAGAAAAGCACTAAAAAAGACAGGCATACAAGTTAATAAAAGAAATACCTCAAAATAAGGAACGAAGAATATATTAGTTTGTTATTACTAACTAAACTATTCTTCGTTCCTTATTTTTCTAGTTATTTCTTTTTATTAACTTGTATGCTTTGGTCTTTTTTTATTCCAATTTATAGTAACTAATTATTCTATCATTCCTTTTTTTTTCTCTTTTTTCTATTACATGATGTTGCTAGTTTGTGCTTTTTTATTATTCCAATCATAACCAAAAATATTTCCCTCCTTTTTTTTAGTATTTCTTTTTATTAACTTGTATGCTTTTCTTTTGCATTTTTCTTATTCTGTCATATATCTCAACTAATCTATTTTCTTCCTTGTTTTCATATTTTCATTAACTTTACTTTATTGTTCCTTTTGGTATACAACTAATTTTTCTTTTCCATATTTTTCTGTTTACTTTTCATTAACTCTTCTTCTTTCTTTATTCCAACTAATATTATTCTGTCTATTCTTATTTTCCGTTTTTTTCTTACTTCTATTAATCTTCGTGCTGTCTTTTATTTTCTTATTCCAATTTATAACCAACTATTCTTCTGTTCCTTATATTTTCTAGTTATTTCTTTCATTAATTTCTATGCTTGTCTTTGTTTTTCTTATTCCATCTATAACCAACTATCCATCCTTTTCCTTATTTTCTAGTTATTTCTTTTACTTTCATGTTTTTGGTACTTTTCTTATTCCAATGTATAACTAACTAATCTATTCATTTCTTTTTCTAGGTATATTTTCTTTTTATAAGCATACTTCTAATTCAAATCATTAATAACATGTTCTTAACTCATAACTATAACTAATCGTTCCTTATATTTTTCAGTTATTTCTTTTTATAGTTAATAAAATCAAGTTAATAAAGAGATGACTAGAAAATATAAGGAACGATGAATAAATTAGTTAGTTATAAATTGCAATAAGAAGAGTACCAAAAAGACTAAGCATAGAAGTTAATGAAAAGAAATACCTGGAAAAATAAGGGAAGAATAGATTAGTTTGTTATAGATTGCAATAAGAACAGCACCAAAAAGACAAGCATAGAAGTTAATAAAAAAGATATGACTAGAAAATATAAGGAACGAGGAATAGATTAGTTAATTATAATTGAAATAAGAAAAGTACCGAAAAAAACATGCACAGAAATAATAAAAAGAAATACCTGGACAAATAAGGAAGGAATAGATTAGTTAGTTATAAATTGGAATAAGAAAAGAACAAAAAAAAAAGACAAGCATACAGAATAATAAAAAGAAGTAAATAGATAAAAATAAGGAGTAAAAAATAGATTAATTATTTATAGATTGTAATAAGCAAAGAACCAAAAAAGACAAGCATAAAAGTTAATAAAAGAAATACCTCGAAAATAACGAACGAAGAATAGATTAGTTACTTATAATTTGGAATAAAAAAAAGCACTAAAAAAGACAAGCATATAAGCTAATGAAAAGAAATAACTAGAAAAATAATGAACGAATGATAGATTAGTTAGTTGTAAATTGGAATAAAAAAGCACTAAAAAAGACAAGCATATAAGCTAATGAAAAGATATAACTTGAAAAACAAGGAACGAAGGATGAATTAGTTAGTTATAGATTGGAATAAAAAAAGAACCAAAAAAGACAAGCATAGAAGTTAATAAAAAGAAATAACTAGAAAAATATAAGGAAAGAAAAATAGATTAGTTACTTATAGATTGCAATATGAAAAGTACCGAAAAAGACGAGCATATAAGTTAATAAAAAGAAATACCTGGAAATATAAGGAAAGAAGAATAGATTAGTTTGGAGTTTGGAATAAGAAAAGCACAAAAAGACAGGGATAGAAGTTAATGGAAAGAAATAAGAAGAAAAAAAGGAACGCAAAATAGACAAGTTAGTTATAGATTGGAATAAGAAAAGCACTAAAAAGACGAGCACAAAGGTTAATAAAAGAAATAACTATAAAAATAAGGAACGAAAAATAAATTAGTTAGTTATAGATTGAAATAAGAAAAGTACCAAAAAGACAAGCATACAAGTTAATAAAAAGAAATACCTGGAAAAATAGGAAAGAATAGATTAGTTAGTTATAGATTGGAATAAGAAAAGCACTAAAAAGACGAGCACAAAGGTTAATAAAAGAAATAACTAGAAAAATACGGAACGAAGAATATATTAGTTAGTTATAGATTGGAATAAGAAAAGTACCAAAAAGACAAGCATACAAGTTAATAAAAAGAAATACCTGGAAAAATAGGAAAGAATAGATTAGTTAGTTATAGATTGGAATAAGAAAAGAACCAAAAAGACAAGCATAGCAGATAATAAAAAGAAATAACTAAAAAAATATAAGGAAAGAAAAATAGATTAGTTAGTTATAGATTGGAATAAGAAAAGTACCAAAAAGACGAGCATAGAAGTTAATGAAAAGAAGTAAATAGAAAAATAAGAAAAGCACCAAAAAGACAAGCATAGAAGTTAATTAAAAGAAATAACTAGAAAATATAAGGAAAGAAAAATAGATTAGTTACTTATAAATTAGAATAAGAAAAGCACTAAAAAAGACAAGCATACAAGTTAATGAAAAGAAATAACTAGAAAAATAAGGAACGAAGAATAGATTAGTTAGTTATAGATTGGAATAAAGAAAAGTACCAAAAAGACGAGCATAAAAGTTAAGAAAAAGAAGTAAAAAGAAAAATATGGAAAGAAGAATAGATAAGTTACTTATAAATTGAAATAAGAAAAGCACCAAGAAAGAAAAGCATAGAAATTAATTAAAAGAAATAACTAGAAAATATAAGGAAAGAAAAATTGATTAGTTAGTTATAAATTTGAATAAGAAAAGCATTAAAAAAGACAGGCATAGAAGTTAATAAAAAAAAAACTAGAAAAATAAGGAAAGCAGAATAGATTACTTAGTTATAGATTGGAATAAGAAAAGCACAAAAAGACAGCATACAAGTTAATAAAAAGAATTACCTGGAAAATATAAGGAGCGGAGAATAGATTAGTTAGTTATAGATTGCATTAAGAACATTACTAAAAAGACAGGCATACATGTTAATAAAAAAAAATTACTAGAAAATATAAGGAACGAAGAATAGATTACTTAGTTATAAATTAGAATACGAAAAGTACCAAAAAGACAGGAATAGAAGTTAATGAAAGGAAATATCTGGAAAAATAAGGGAAGAATAGACTAGTTAGTCATAAATTGGAATAAGAAAAGCACCAAAAAGACGAGCATAGAAATAATAAAAAGAAATACCAGGAAAAATAAGGAAAAAATAGTTTAGTTGGTTATAAATTGGAATAAGAAAAGCACCAAAAAGACAAGCATACAGGTTAAAAAAAGAAATAACCGGAAAAACAAGGAAAGAATAGATTAGTTAGTTATAAAATGGAATAAGAAAAGTACCAAAAAGACGAGCACACAAGTTAATAAAAAGAAATAACTAGAAAATATAAGGAAAGAAAAATAGATTAGTTAGTTATAGACTGGAATAAGAAAAGCACAAAAAAAAACAGGCACAAAAGTTAATGAAAAGAAAGAACTAGAAAATATAAGTAACGAATATAAGATTAGTTAGTTATCAATTGGAATAAGAAAAGCACTAAAAAAAACGAGCACAGAGGTTAATAAAAGAAATAACTAGAAATATAATGAACAAAGAATAAATTAGTTATTTATAGATTGGAAAAAGAAAAGTACCAAAAGACGAGCATAGAATTTAATGAAAGAAATAACTAGAAAAACAGAAAATAAAATCATTAGTTAGTTATAGATTGGAATAAGAACAGCACCAAAAAGACGAGCATAGAAGTTAATAAAAAGAAATAACTAGAAAAATAAGGAACGAAGAATAGATTAGTTAGTTATAGATTGGAATAAGAAAAGCACCAAAAAGACAAGCATATAAGTTAATAAAAAGAAATAACAAGAATAATATAAGGAAAAAAGAATAGATTAGTTAATAATAGATTGAAATAAGAAAAGTACCAAAAAGACGAGCATAGAAGTTAATGAAAAGAAATAACTAAAAAATATAAGGAAAGAAAAATAGATTAGTTAGTTATAGATTGGAATAAGAAAAGCACCAAAAAGACAAGCATACAAGTTAATAAAAAGAAATACCTGGAAAAATAAGGAAAGAAAAATAGATTAGTTAGTTATAAATTGGAATAAGAAAAGTACCAAAAAGACAGGCATAGAAGTTTATAAAAAGAAATACCTGGAAAAATAAGGAACGCAAAATAGATTAGTTAGTTATAGATTGCAATAAGAATAGCATAAAAAAGACAGCATACAATTTAATAAAAAGAAATGACTAGAAAATATAAGGAACGAGGAATAAATTACTTGGTTATAAATTGGAACAAGAAAAGTACCAAAAAGACGAGCATAGAAGTTAATGAAAAGAAATACCTGGAAAAGTAAGGAAAGAATAGATTAGTTAGTTATAGATTGCAATAAGAAAAGAACCAAAAAGACAAGCATAGGGGTTAATGAAAAGAAATAACTAAATATAAAGAACAAAGAACAGATTAGTTAGTTATAGATTGGAATAAGAAAAGCACCAGAAAGACGAGTATACAAGTTAATAAAATAAATAACTAAAAAAAAAAGCAACGCAGGATAGATTACTTAGTTATAAATTGGAATAAGGAAGGTACTAAAAAGAAGTTAATGAAAAGAAGTATATAGAAAAATATGGAAAGAAGAATAGATTAGTTAGTTATAAATTGCAATAAGAAAAGCACCGAAAAAGACAAGCATACAAGTTAATAAAAAGAAATAGCTAGAAAATATAAGGAAAGAGGAATAGATTAATTAGTTATAAAATGGAATAAGAAAAGACCCTAAGGAGACAAGCATAAAAGTTAATAAAAAGAAATAACTAAAAATAAAGGAAAGAATAGATTAGTTAGTTATTGATTGGAATAAGAAAAGCACTAAAAAGACGAGCACAGAGGTCAATAAAAGAAATAACTAGAACATTAAGGAACGAAGAATAGATTAGTTAGTTATAGACTGGAATAAAGAAAAGTACCAAAAAGACGAGCATAGAAATTAATGAAAAGAAGTAAATAGAAAAATATGAAAAGAAGAATAAATTAGTTATAAAGCACCAAAAAAGACAAGCTTACAAGTTAATAAAAAAAATACCTGGAAAAATAAGTAAAGAAAAGTAGATTAGTTAGGTATAATTTGGAATAAGAATAGAACCAAAAAGACGAGCATAGAGGTTAATAAAAAAATAACTAGAAAAATAAGGAACGAAGAATAGATTAGTTAGCTATAGATTGGAATAAGAAAAGTACTGAAAAACGAGCATAAAAGTTAATGAAAAGGAGTAAATAGAAAAAATATGGAAAGAAGAATAGATTAGTTAGTTATAAATTGGAATAAGAAAAGCACCAAAAATGACAGGCATACAAGTTGATAAAAAGAAATAGCTAGAAAATATAAGGAACAAGGAATAGATTAGTTATAAATTGGAATAAGAAAAGAACACAAAAAGACGAGCATAGAAGTTAATGAAAAGAAATAAATAGAAAATATAAGAAAAGAATAGATTAGTTAGTTATTGATTGGAATAAGAAAAAGTACCCAAAAGACGAGCATACGAATTAATAAAAAGAAATATCTAAAAAAATAAGTAAAGAATAGATTAGTTATCATAGATTAGAGTAAGAGGAACACCAAAAAGACAAGCATAGAAGTTGATAAAAAGAAATAACTAGGAAAATATAAGGAATGAAAAATAGATTAGTTAGTTATAGATTGGAATAAGAAAAGTACCATAAAAGATGAGCGTGGAAGTTAAAAAAAGGAACAACTAGAAAAATAAGGAAAGAAGAATAGATAAGTTATTTATAAATTGGAATAAGAAAAGCACTAAAAAAGAGAGGCATAGAAGTTAATAAAAGAAATACCTCGAAAATATGGAATGAAGAATAGATTAGTTACTTATAAATTGAAATAAGAAAAGGTCTAAAAAAGACAAGCATACAAGTTAATGAAAAGAAATAACTAGAAAAATAAGGAACGAAGGATACATTAGTTAGTTATACACTGGAATAAGAAAAGAACCAAGAAAGACAAGCATAGAAGTTAATGAAAAGAAATAACTAGAAAATATAGAGAAAGAAAAATACATGAGTTAGTTATAAATTGGAATTAGAAAAGTACCAAAAAAGACAGGCATAGAAGTTAATGAAAAAAAATAACTTGAAAATAAAGAACGAGGAATAGATTAGTTAGTTATAAATTGGAATAAGAAAAGAACCCAAAAAGACGAGCATAGAAGTTAATGAAAAGATATAACTATAAAATATAAGGAAAGAATAGATTAGTTAGTTGTTGATTGGAATAAGAAAAGTACCCAAAAGACGACCATACGAATTAATAAAAAGAAATATCTGGAAATATAAGGAAATAATAGATTAGTTAATTATAGATTGGAATAAGAGAAGCACCAAAAAGACGAGCATAGAATTTAATAAAAAGAAATAACTAGAAAAATATAATAAAAGAAAAATAGATTAGTTAGTTATAGATTGGAATAAGAGAAGCACTAAAAAAGACAGGCATAGAAGTTAATAAAAGAAATACCTGGAAAATAAGGAACGAAGAATAGATTAGTTAGTTTTAGATTGGAATAAGAATGGCACCAAAAAGACGGGCATACAAGGTAATAAAAAAATAACCAGAAAATAAAAGGATCGAAGGATAGATTATTTAGTTATAGATTGGAATAAGGAAGGTACTGAAAAGACGAGCATATAAATTAATGAAAAGAAGTAAATAGAAAAATATGGAATGAAGAATAGATTAGTTAGTTATAAATTGGAATAAGAAAAGCACCAAAAAGACAAGCATAGAAGTTAATGAAAAGAAGTAAATAGAAAAATAAGGCAAACAGAATAGATTAGTTAGTTATAGATTGGAATAAGAACAGCACCAAAAAGACAAGCATACAAGTTAATAAAAAGAAATAACTAGAAAATATAAGGAACGAAGAATAGATTAGTTAGTTATAGATTGGAATAAGAAAAGCACCAAAAAGACAAGCATACAAGTTAATAAAAAGAAATACCTGGAAAATATAAGGAACGAAGAATAGATTAGTTAGTTATAGATTGGAATAAGAAAAGCACTGAAAAAGACAAGCATACAAGTTAATAAAAAGAAATAACTGGAAAATATAAGGAACGAAGAATAGATTAGTTAGTTATAGATTGCAATAAGAAAAGCATAAAAAAGACGAGCATAGATGTTAATAAAAAGAAATGACTTGAAAATATAAGGAACGAAGAATAGATTACTTAGTTGTAAATTGGAATAAGAAAAGCACTTCTTTCGCTGCATTCATCGTCTACAAACGACAAACCCTTATGCATTATCCCAACTACAATAAAAAAAAATTACTGATGAGTGCCCGAAACACACACACACACACACACACACACACACACACACATATATATATATATATATATATATATATATATATATATATATATATATATATATATATATATATATATATATATATATATATATATATATGTTGCCTTGTATAGGCCAACTGGCCTCTTGCAGACTACTTACGTTCTTATGTTTATATATATATATATATATATATATATATATATATATATATATATATATATATATATATCTATATATATATATATATATATATATATATATATATATATATGCGTCGTCGCTTTACACATCCTTAGAAACCGTTCTGTGTTATGCTCATGTCACGTTTTATCTATAATCTGATCGCACCATCGCGTTCAGGAGACTTTGCTCTATGAGATGAAATTATTTATTTCAACCCTGGTTCAAAGACTGCTGAGAAAAGCGATGATAAGTAAACCGTGTTATAAACATTTCGGAGCTGTCTTTTTGATTTCAACTCATCACATTTCCTTTATATTTTATTTTATCGAGTTTAGATAAATATAACTGAGTTGCGCAATTATTGCTGAGTCCAACGGTACCAACTAAAGTGGTCTGTCGTGAATAAGAGACGAGCTATGACGAAGAAAATACAAGTGTGTAGCGTCACGGCGGACATGAATGCATGTGAGTGAGGGAGGGGTGCAGCCAATCACAGGAGCCGTAACAAACGCTGCCTAGGCGCCAGATGAACAGGCTCCGTGAACAGACCATGGGCCAGTTCGACAGTCCAACACCGAGTGATTGTAAGCGCCCAAACCAAACTATAGTTTCCTCAATGATCCGTTATTTCCACTCAAAACCAGGTACTAATAAAGAGATTTCCTGATGTGTGGTGTCCTAAAATTTCCTCCTTTCTATATCAACGCCAAACAAGGAATTTTCGTCGTATTTTGTGTTTGGTTGGGGAGCTCACAAACTTCCTGTATTGGACTGTAAAACTGGCCCTATTAGTAATGGCAGCTATGATGAGGTGTTCGTTGAGATGTGCCTGATGCTCCCATGCACACCCCTCACCTCTCTAGTACCCCCGTCACCACTATCAGCATCCCCCTCAACAGCAGCATCACTTCTAGCATCAGCATCAGTACTGCCTTCTCTATCTCTACTACCACCACTAACAGCAGCATAAATAACCACAATAACAATCACCATCACTATTACCACTACTACTACTATTATTACTGCCATTAGCTATCAGTATTGCATTTACCGTACAATCTCTCTCCAAATGCATCTTCTCCATTATTTATCTTTTACATATTCGCATTATTGTTATTATATCTAACTACATCCATATCCTCTCTTCTAATAGTCTCCTTATAATCTTTCGGAATACACTCTTTGCTTTTATCCCTTCCCCCTCTTCTTCGTTTCCCTCGTTCATCTCCCTTTTCATTTCCCTTCCTATCTTCTTTCCTCTCTCCCTCTTCGTTTCCCTTCATCCCCCCTTTTCATTCCCCTTCCAATCTTCTATCCCTCTTCTGTTCCACATTCATCCCCTCCCTTTCATTTCCATCCCAATTTTCTCTCCCCCCTCCCTCTTCATTTCCCCATTCATCCCGCCCTTTCGTTTTCCTCTCAATCTTCTATTCCCTCTCCCTCTTCAGTTCCACATTCATTTCCCCTTTCATTTCCCTTTCAATCTTGTATCCCCTCTCCCTCTCTTTCCCCATTCATCCCCCCTTTCATTCCCTTCCTAATCTTTTTAACATAACATCTACTTCTCTTCCCTTTCAAACACCCTCTTTATAAACTCTCTCTCTCCCTCTCTCTCTCTCTCTCCCTTTCTCTATCGCACCCTCCCCACCCATTCCCCATTTCACATTCCCCTTCCGAGCATGGGATGGAACACTAAGCAGCGAGGAGGTTATAGTGGTGCCATGTGTGTGTGTGTGTGTGTGTGTGTGTGTGTGTGTGTGTCGGGGCTCTTGAGTTGGCTGTGTCTCCATCCATTGTCCCGGAACCCTTGGCCTGTTATGGGCGGTGACACCCTTGGGATTAATGTCCTCGCGCCCCGGTCTGCCCTGCCTAGCGAGGTGCGTGTGCGGCCCTGCAATGGGTAGGCGGTAAAGAGACAGCTCGGAGTGTGTATAGGGGCTTGGAGGAAGGGAGGAGGGAGGGAATTATCACACCTTTTATATTTTTCTCTATCCCTTTCTATGTTTTGCTGTGTTTTGAAGTTTTGAGTGTGCGGCCGTGCAATGGGTAGGCGGTAAAGAGACAGCTCAGAGTGTGTGTATAGGGGTTTGGGTGGATGGAGGAAAAAGCTCTATATCTCCACTCCTATATATTTCTTTATCTCTTTCTATGTTTTGCAGTGTTTTGAAGTTTTGAGTGTGTGGCCCTGCAATGGATAGGCGGTAAAAAGGCATCTCGGAGTGTGTGTATAGGGGTTTGGGTGGATGGAGGAAAAAGCTCTATATCTCCACTCCTATTTCGTCACCTTCATAAACAAACCGCCCAAGTCATTATTTTTTACTTTTCAGGAATTCAGAAAAGAACTGTCATTATCTCATTTGGCTTAAGATTTAGGCAGAAATGAAAAGGCCAATTCTTGAACACTCAAACCCTGAATGACGAAGACAACTATACAAAAATTGGCGTCACATGTTGGAAAATTTATGTAGACAAAAACCTGGAAATCGCTAAAACATGACTTAGGCGATTATTTTATGAGGGTGACGATATGTTTTTTTTCCTTTCCCTGTTTTGAAGTGTTCTGAAGTTTTGGAAGTGCGGCTGTGCGGTGGGTAGGCAGACGGCAAGCAGCTGGGCATATGTGAGAGGGCTTGGGTGGAGGGAGGAGGAAGCTTAATATCTCCCCTCCTTTATTTTTCTTTAGCCCTTTCTATGTTTTGAAGCCTAACATATCCCCTCCTCTTTCTCTTTTTCTTTATCTCTTCCTATGTTTTGAAATTAAATATGTCTCCTCCTCTGTTATTCTTTATCCCTTTCTACGTTGTCAGCTGTAAATGGATCCATATATCAGCTTGTTTTCATTACTGTACGTGTTTATATATTTGCATTATAGGAGTAGAGGGCTGGCACCTACCTTCCCTCTCTCTCTCGTATTATTCTCTTGCAACAACAACAAAAAAATAGACAGTATAGTGCAAGGTTGGTGTTAGTGGTTAGTGGTGTTGTTGGTGTTAATTGGGGTGGTTGTGATGGTGATACTCTCTTTTTTTGTTGCTTTTGCTAGAAGAACATAAGAACATAAGAACATAAGGAGTCTGCAAGAGGCCGGTCATGTTACATATATAAGAGTCTAAGATAGGGTGAGGGAATTAAGAAGTGCATGGAACCTCTACATCAAGATCAGAAGCTAAAAGAGGAAGGGTACACACGCTGGTGGCTATGATTATCGTGATATGCAGACGGCGCATTTAGAATTATTGAGAGAGAGAGAGAGAGAGAGAGAGAGAGAGAGAGAGAGAGAGAGAGAGAGAGAGAGAGAGAGAGAGAGAGAGAGAGAGAGAGAGAGAGAGAGAGATCACGTTACTCATAGATCTGCCAGCCTCGAGGGACACGTAGAACTAGAAGGAGGAGGAGGAGGAGGAGGAGGAGGAGGAGGAGGCCCTGTAAATGACTCTCTTGGGCGGAATATCGAGAGAAGTGAATGAGGTCAGGAGTGATTAAGGACACGACCAGCCTCCCCTTACAGCATCATTAGCATATCAATTGTAGGGGTGATGATTAGGGTGGTGGTGATGGTGGTGAGGATAATGATGGCAGGTGAAGTAGTAGTAGTAGTAGTAGTAGTAGTAGTAGTAGTAGTAGTAGCTAAGTAGTAAAAAAAGAAGAAAAGAAGAAAAAAAGAAGAAAAAGAAGAAGATAATGATGACGAAGATGATGAAGAAGAAACAGAAGAAAATGAGAAAGAAAAAGAAAAAAAAGTAGTGTTATTAGTAGTTGTTATAATAATAGTAGTAACGATGGTAATAATAATAATAATAATAATAATAATAATAATAATAATAATAATAATAATAATAATAATAATAACAACAACAATAATAACAACAAAACCAACACCAAAGCAATAACACAACTAATAATAAAAACAACTGCAATAAATAACACGAAAAAAAACACCTGTCACTCATACATATTTACTATTATTATTATTTTCATTATTATTATCTTGTTATTATTATCACACACCCTCCACCCTCACCCCCCCCCTTCACCCTCACCCCCTCCCCCTCGCTGGCGCCATGAATCAGCGTTCGCGCCACGGTATCGAAGTGTTGCTCGTAACTTATCTTAATGACGGCTAATAAATATTGATGATCGAGAGACATAATTTAATGCACACAATGGCGAGCTTCCTCATCCTTAGTGCCCATGATTAATCTCACACACACACACACACACACACACACACACACACGCACACACATTTATCTATCTACATGCATACTGTACACTTGCATTCCTACAGTCTACATATACACAAAATCCAACTTCCACCCTCCTATACATACATACATACATTCATACATACATACATACATACATACATACATTCATACATACATACATTCATACATAGAGGCGTTCTTGTCAATTAATCTGTCATCCACACCGTGTTTTCTCCCTGTCTTCCTTCTCCTCCTCCTCCTCCTCCTCCCCTCTACGTGATGCATATTCATCTCCTCAGCGGGGGGCAGAGGAGGAGGAGGAGGTGTCGGGAGTGGGGAGTGGGGAGGGGGGCTAATCCCCAATCCCCATCAAGAGGAGTCATGCTCACGCCATGGGGGAAGGGGGGGAGGAGGGAGAGAAAGTTGAGAGAGAGAGAGAGAGAGAGAGAGAGAGAGAGAGAGAGAGAGAGAGAGAGAGAGAGAGAGAGAGATTGACTTAGTGATTTTAAAGTTTTTCTGTTATTTCACTTATCTTAACTAATCAAATATTATCACTAACAAAAAAACAAAAACAATAACTGAAACATTATTAAGTGAAACCAATCTTCCTTCACCGTCTTTCACCCACTTCTCTCTGTTTCCTCTCCTCTTTCTCCTTCACCCTATTTCCTTTCTTCCTCCTTTTCCTTCCACACCTCCCTTTCCTCCTTAATCGTTCCTTCCTCCTGAGTGTTCTTGGGTAACTGTCACACCTCCAGCATTACTCTCCGTGCTAATTAACTGCCAGGTGTTTGTGTAACCCGAAGGAGTGCAACACGCGTGGCCAGTGATCCGCTCAGACGAGACACTTGGATACAGAATACAGACTAACAGACAGAGATACATGGAGAAAGACAGGCACATACAAAATGAAAGCTACAGACCGCAGACAGACATTAATAGAGAGGAGGAAACAGATATACAGACATGTTAGATTATAGATAGAAATAGATGGACAGAGAGACATGAAGAAAGACAGACGCATACAAAATGGAAGCTACAGACCACAGACAGACATTAATAGAGAGGAGGAAATAGATATACAGACATGTTAAATTATAGATAGAAATAGATAGACAGACAAGGCGATTTTAAGATAACAGACAATCACAGGCAGACACAGACGCAAATACACAGACATATAACGAAGCAGAGAGATAAACAAATAAATAAATAAACAAAACGATAAAGAAAATACCTAACAAACATAAATAATAGAAAAAAAACAAAGAATTAAATCACAGACTAACAGACCCGTAAAAACAATAACAAAGAAAACAAAAACAAAAAAATAGACGGACAGACAAACTAACGAAACAAGAAAAAAAAAGAAAACACTCCATAACAATAAGCGGATAATAAAGGGAGGGAACACGGCCGCTTATCACCCCAGGATCAATAAAGAAAAAAAAGATATTGAATCGAATCTGATCCCCTTCACCCCTCTCCCCACCCTAACATTCTGCACCCCGCTTCATATCTTCGTTCCCTCTCTATACAGTTCTCCGTACCCTAAACACCCCCCTCACCCCTTCACCCCTTCTCTCTCATACCCCCTATCCCTCACCCTAACTCTCTCTCCCTCTCATATACTCCTCCCTCTCCCCCTTCTTCCTCTCCCACACCCCTATTCCTTGTAACTTTTCCTCCCTCAACTTTCATTTCTTCTCTCTCCTTTTCTTTTCTCATATCTTATCTTCCCTATTTCTCTGTTTCCTCATTTATTCTTTTATTCATTCCTCCTTTTCTTATAGTTTTTCCTTTCTTCATCCTATTCTACATTTTTGTTTTTGTCTACTTTCTTTTTTTTCCTCTCCTCTCTTTTCTTCCCTACTTCTTTGCATTTCCATTTTTTCCCTCCCACTCACTCCCCTGTTCCGTATAAGCTTCCCTCCCTTAATCTTTTTTTCCTTCACCCTCTTCCACTTCCCTCTTTTGTCCTGTCTCTCTTCCTCTCTTGCTTTCGTTATCCCATTCTCCTACTTCTCCGTTCCCTTGCACTTTCCCCTGTTTGCGTGTTATCTTTTCTTCCTCCATCTTTCTGTTCTTTCTTTCGTGTTGCTTATAATCTTTCCTTCCTTTATCTGTCTTTTCCTCCATCCCCTGTTTCGTATAATGTTTCCTTCCACATCTTTCTGTTCTTCCATTTCTGTTTATATAATCTTTCCTTTCTCAATCTTTCTGTTATTCCATTCCCTGCTTCTTATAATCTTTCCTTCCTCTGTCTTCCTCTTTCTTTTCCTCCATATGTTCCTCCTTCCTCAACCTCTTCTCTCCCTCTCTTCTTACTCTCCTCACCTCCTCACATTTTTTCTTTTCTTCAATTCGACTTTCTCCCTACATTATTCCTCCATTCCTCCTTTCCTCCCTCTCCCTCTTTCTCTCTCCCTCCCTCCCATCCTCAGTCCAATCACAACATGCTTTTCTCTGCTCTTCCTCCCTCCTCCTCCTCCTCCTCCTCCTCCTCCTCCTCCTCCTCCTCTCGGCAGGATGGGAAGTTATCTCCCATTGGTCGATGTTTTCATTTGGACGACAATTCAGGGAGGATCATTCACACGCACGCACGCACACACACACACACACACACACACACACACACACACACACACACACACACGCACATACACACACATACACGCACACGGGTTTATGTAAGTGTTCTGTAGCTTTGGAATGAGTCTTGGTGATGATGATGATGATGATAAGAAGAAGGAAGAGGAGTAGGAGCAGGAGGAGGAAGATGAAGAGGAGAAGGATAGTGAATAATAATAATAATGATAATAATAATAATGCAATAATAAAAACAGTTAATAAGAAGAATAAACAAAAACTTACCTGAGCAAAAGGGTAAAAAAACGTGAATAAAACCAACAATAACACCTTGATTACATTACCTGCTACTTCAAACCTCCCCCCTCCCCCCCTTACCTTCCCCTCCCCATCCCCAACCCCTCCCTTCTCCCCTCCCTCCTTACCTTCCCCTCCCCATCCCCAACCCTTCCCTTCCTCTCTCCCTCCTTACCTTGCCCTCCTCATCCCCAACCCCTCCCTTCCCCCCTCCCTCCTTACCCTCCCCTCCCCATCCCCAACCCCCTTTCCCCCCTCCCCCCCTCCCCCTCTCATGGGTGTAGGCAGCGTCCGGGTGACCTAAGTGATCCCCAAACCTCCCCCTTACCTGAACCCATTCCCCATCACCTCCCCATCACTTCTCCCCCCCCCTGCCCTCCCTCCCCCCGCCCCCCCCTGACAAATAGGGTCGCAGCGGGGGTGGGCGGGGCCGGGCAGGTCATTTTTCTCCCTAAATTAAGTGTTTGTCGGGGGATTTTTTCTCTTCAAAAGGTGGACAGGTGGAGCAGCGGGTGTCGCGGGGGTGGGAAGGGCGCCGCGTGACCCGCCTGTGACCTACCTGTTGTGTGGGGGAGGGATTGCGGTTACCTGGGTGTGTGTAGGTGACCCGGGTGTTGTTTAGTTATTTTTTAAGGGTGTTGGTTTTCGTAATTATTAGTGTTTGTCATGTGTTTTTTTTTAGGATGTTTTATTTTATGATTGTTTGCCTTCATATTCGTAGGTGTTTGTGTTAATTATTAGGCCTGGGTTTTTTTTACAGCAATGGGAACAGCTCAAAGGCAAAAAAAAAAAGACATACAAAGCCTGCCTGTTTCCTTTTATAATTGTAGATGTTTGCCGAAGTTTTCAGGTGTGTTTGTTTCCATAATTTTAGGTTTTTGCAGTGTTAAGTTTTTCTTTTAAGTTTGTTTATGTGTTTGCAGTAACGTGTATATTCTCTTACCTGGCGATAATTAAGGTTTCATGGCTACTCAGGTGTGACTCAGGATGGTTTTTTTTTCCTCGATGGGGGTAGCTAATTAATTACTTATATATATTTTTTTCGTTTTTTTTTCTGGTTCGTGCTGTTCATTATTCTTTCTGACCGGCTCTAATTAAGTCTTCATGATTATTCAGGTGTGACGTATGTTTTTTTTTTTTTTAATTACAGGTTGATAGTTTACATATACCTTTTTTTTTACCTGTGTTTGGTTCTGTGATTCCCGGTGCTTATATATTTTTTTCTTTTGTTTTCGTTTGGTTGATTTTCCTTTTTTCAGACAGTTCGCATTTTTTACCTTTTTTGTTGTTTTTGTTTCGTTGCTTCCTTGTTTTTTGTTTTGTTTTTTCATTCAGTTCGCATTTTTTTACCTTTCATTTTTGTTGTTGTTGTTGTCGTTTTATTGTTTATTTGCCTTTTTTCAGACAGTTTCTATTTATTTTTATCTCCGCTTAATTAAGGTGACAGTTTATTTCTTGATGATTCAGATAATTTTTTCTTCTCCCACGTGTCTGCCTTGTTTCTATATTTTCGTTTTTTTCCCTGTAGCTCACCTTTTTATTTTACATTTTAACCAGGTCTTAATTTCGGTGGCCCAGGCTGTTTCTGTAGATATTTCGTAGACTGCTTTTAGTTTTTCCAGGTGTTTGTTTCTATGGCTTTTTGGTGTTTACTATAGTTTACCTTTTTTACCTGGCGTTGTTCATAGTTACTCAGGTGTTTCTAGTTGACCCGGGAAGTTGTTTACAGTGTTACCTATGGAATATTACCGATCATTTTACTTGTTTGCTATTTTGATCATTATTATTTGCATTAGTCTACACGCTTGGCTGTTTGCTTTACTATATATCTGAGGACGTGTTTGTATTCGTTTACATATTTACCTCCACCCATGGCAAGAAGGCTTTGTTTACGGTGCTGATTTAAAATATACGTGTCTAATAGGTAATGTACAGGTTAATTAGAGGGACACTCAAACAGGTAGGCAGATCATGGTTTAGAGAACGTGACAGGTAAATGAAGGTATGGAATTAAGGTAGATGGATGGGGGAAGGTGGGTAGGGGAAGGGATGGGATGGGGAAGGGGGAAGGGAAAGATGAGCAGAAGGAGATAGGTGGGGAAAGGTTAATATGCGGGGGAAGGTGAAGTTGTGGAATGTGAAAAGAGGCGAGAAAGGGAAGGTAAACTGGAGAGGTGGGCAGGGAAGGTGACAGGGGAAAGGAGAGAAGGAAGAGGAGAAGAGAAAATGACAGGGGAAGGGAAAAAAAGAGTGGAGAAAGTAACAGGAGGAGAAGAAGGAGTAAAGGAATTGACAGAGTAGAGGAGGTGGCAGAGAAGAGACGAAAGTAGAGTTGGGAAAATGAGAAACGGAAGGAATGGGAAAAGAGGAAGTGAAAGGAGAAGAAAGGGGAGTAGGTACAGTGACGGGAAAGAAAGAAGAGTACATTAAGTGAATCAGAGTGGAAAATAGAGGAAGGGGAATAGAGAAACTGACAGGGGATAGAAGGAGAGTGGAAAAACTGACAGAATAAAGGAAGGAAGGGGGCAGGGGAGGTAAGGTGGGAAGGAGGAGCAGTAGAGGAAGTAACAGGGAAGGGAAAGAAGAAAAGGGAGAAGGGGAGATAATTAGGAAGAAAGGTAAAGTAGAGAAACTAACAGGGGAAGAAAGATTAGAAGGAATGAGAGAAGGGAGGCGAAGGGTAGGTGTAGACGGGAAGCGATGACACCCCCCAGTTGCAGAGGAGGTGAAGGGAAGGTGAAGATACCGTGTGAAAGAACGTGTTGGGAGATAAGAGGAACGGCGGGGCAGGTGAGGACTTATTGGCTCAGGTGAGGAAGGGAGGGAAGGGTGATTCTGAGGCGGAGGAAGAGGAGGAGGAGGAGGATCAGGGGGATGGATGAGGGCGGTGGCGTCGGAGGAGCATATTGACAGGTAAGGGAGGGGGGGAGGAGGTAAGGGGCGGGGTGAGTGATAGGGGAGAGAGATAATGGGAGAGAAGAGGAGGAGGGTTTTCTCTCTCTCTCTTTCTCTCTCTCTGGGGGATCATCTCGGTATAATTTATTCCACCTCTCTCTCTCTCTCTCTCTCTCTTTCTTTTTTTCTTTCTTTTCTCTCATTTTTTCTTTTCTCCTCTTTTCTCTTCTCTTCTCTTCTCTTCTCTTCTCTTCACTTCTCTTCTCTTCTCTTCTCTTCTCTCTCTCTCTCTCTCTCTCTCTCTCTCTCTCTCTCTCTCTCTCTCTCTCTCTCCATCTATTTGTGTCCATCTGACGTTTCTATTATCCCTCACAGAAAGGAGGAACACACATGCAGACAGACAAACAGGCGGACTGACTGATTGACTGACTGATTGACTGATTGACTGATGGACCGATAGCCAAGAGAGTAACAGCCTCGCACGCGCACCCCCCCCACACACACACGCACACACGAACACACTTACACACACACACACACACACACACACACACACACACACATTGGTTGAGAAACAGAGAGACAGACAGACAGGTGAAGACACAGATCAGCGCCCTCGTTACACCTGGCCACACCTGAGCGCCTGATGGGAAGGTGTGTCTGCGCGTTACGTTATGAATGCAAGACAGACAGACCCGTGAGGCAGTTCACCGCGTGCCGCATTACCCCACGATCCCTGCGACCCGGAGGAGGAGGAGGAGGAGGAGGAGGAGGAGGAGGAGGAGGAGGAGGAGGAGGAGAATAATCGAGTACTTCATGAATACTATTGCTACTGTGTGTGTGTGTGTGTGTGTGTGTTCATGTTAGATAAGAAAGGAAAAAGCATAAAAAAATAAAACCAGATATCAATACACTAAAAAAAATAAGAAAATAAAGATATTCTCAAATGAAGAAAGAATAGCAATGAAAGGGAAACTTATGTAAATCTTAATACTTTGTAACTCGAGAATCCCAAACAGTTACATCAAAGTCATAAATCCATACCTGTGAAAAAAAGAAAAAGTCACCCGTGGAAAAAAATAAAGAAAAGAGAAAAAAAGATAAATAGCTAGACAGACAGGAAACAAAGTGAGATGAAGGGATAAGGTGAGATACAGACAGATAAGACAGGGAAGGGAAGAGGAGGGAGACGAGAAGGACAGGTGATGGGAGACAGGTAACTGGGGCAGGTGAGGTGTGGGAGGTGAGGCCAGACAGACAGGTGGGAGACAGGTAGGGTGAAAGGAAGGGGAATGTGAGGCAAGCTAGGCAGGGGTGTGGGGGGGGAGGTAGAAACATTTTGGCAAGGGAGGTGTAGGGTAAGACATGGGAAGGTAAGAGGGAAGGGTGAAGGTTAGTTAGGTAAGAAAACATGCAGGGAGAATGGTAAGGGAGGCAGGGAGATGACAAGGGAGGATCAGGGTGAAGGAGGAATGAGAGGGGGGTTAAAGGAAGAGGGGAAAGGGTGAAAAAGACGAGGATAAGGGAGATAAGTTTTGTTTTCATTGATTGTTTCCTTTTTTTATGCCCTTGAACTGACTCCCTTGCTGTAAAAGAAAAAGGGAGAGAGAGTTAGAGTATAAGGGATTGAAGAGTCAGGGAGGGAAATGAGGTGTAAAGAGGGAAAGGAAGGGTGGAAAAGAGACTTAGGAGGGTGAGGGAGAAAGAGAAAAGATTAATAAGAGTGTGAAAGACAAGGGAGATGAGGGAGAGAAAGACAGGGTGAGTGAGGAAGAGAGGGAGAAGAAGGATGAGAGAGAGAGAGAGAGAGAGAGAGAGAGAGAGAGAGAGAGAGAGAGAGAGAGAGAGAGAGAGAGAGAGAGAGAGAGAGAGAGAGAGAGAGAGAGAAGGAGGGTGAAGGAGAAAGGAAGAAAGGGTGACGACGGGGAGAAATACGAATGGAAAAGTTAAGAAAAGGGAAGGAATGCTTGGAGAATGAAAACAAGGAAGGAAGGATGAAAAGAAGGAGGAAAAGAAGAAAGGAAATGAGGAATGAAAGAAACAGGGATGCAGTGGGAAGAACATGGACGGTGTGGGGAGTGGGGAGGGTCAAATTAAGGGAGAGGGAGAGGGATGGAGTGAGGGAGAGGAACGTGGGAGGGTCAGGGTGGGTAGGTAAGGGGGGTTAGGGGAAGGGGGGGGGGAGGGTGCCGGTAGAGACACGCTTGTTCCGGCAACATGAGCTTTGAGCATTGAGCTGACACACTCCAAAATGAGCTTCACAGACCAGGGATTGAAAACGTCAGGTGTAATTTTGGAAGAGGAGGAGGAGGAGGAGGAGGAGGAGGGTGGAAGTTGAGGGAAAGGGTGTAGAAGAGATGAAATGGTGAATGGAAAGAATAATATGAGAAAGAGGAAGAAGACGGTGAGGAGGAAGAGGAAGAAGAAGAGGAGGAGGAGGATGGAAATTGAGGGAAAAGGTGTAGGTGTAGAAACGAAGTGGTTAATGGAATAGGAGAAATGAGAAGAGAAAAATAGAATGCAGTGAAGGAGAAGAAAGAGTAAGGGATGGAGGAGGAGAAGAAAAAGGAAAAAAAAAGATGAAGGAAAAGAAGGAAGAGTAGAAATATATAGTAATAGAAAGAGGAAGAGGAGGAAGAGGAAGAAGAAAAGGGAGATAAAAATATAAAGAGATATGGCTGATTTTTTTCCCATTTTCTCATTTTTGTTATTTTTAAACAAGGAAAGAAAATGGGATGGGAGAATGTAAGCAAAATTCCATTATTATTATACTCTCTCTCTCTCTCTCTCTCTCTCTCTCTCTCAACTAATAGAGTCATGGGAGATAAAGGCAGATAATGATGCTGGGAGGAGGCTGGGTAACGCGACTCTATCTCCCTTATCTCCCGCATCAGCACCCTGGAGGGACGAGAGAGAGAGAGAGAGAGAGAGAGAGAGAGAGAGAGAGAGAGAGAGAGAGAGAGAGAGAGAGAGAGAGAGAGTCATAAAGCACATTCATCACCATCGTCATCACACGGAAACCCAAATCATCCTCTTGTTTCGTCGTTTCTTGTAGGTCATCACACGAAAATAAGAGGAAGAGGAAGAAGATGAGAAGGAGGAAGAAGAGGGATATCAGGAGGAGGAGGAGGAGTAACGGGGCGTCTCACCTGGCGGCGGCTCGGCCAGGTAGGGAGGAGAATGCTTGCCGACGGGCCTATCAGATAAGAGCCTTGATTAATTGGGGCGCGAGGAGTGAAGAGAGAAGGTGAAGGAGAGGTGGAAGGGTGGAGGGAGGAAGGAAGGAAGGAGGTGAAGGTGAAGGAGAGGTGGTGGAGGTGGAGATAGGGGCGTGTGTAAGAATGGAAGGAAAGGAGGAAGAAAGGAAGGGAGGAAGGAAGGCGGGTTGAGAGAGAGGTAGAAAGGTGGATCAAGGAAGGAAGGGTGGAAGAAGGAAGGGAGATAGGAAAGGAGATGAAAAGGGAATGATGAAGGTGATGGAAAGAGGTGAATGTGTTGAAGGAGGCGAGGGAAAAACGAAGGAAGGAAGGAAGGAAGAAAGGAGAGGAGGAAGAAGTGGAAGGAATAATGCTGGAGGTGATGGGTGGGAGGAAGGAAGGAAGGAAGAAAGGAAGGAGAGGGAAAGAAACATGAATTGATAAAAATGAAAGAAGTGAATGAAGAAAACAAAGAAGGAACGATGGATGAATGGGAAGAAAGGAAGGAAAGAAGAAAGGGAATGAGAAATGTTATAAGAGGAAGAGGAAGGAGGAAAAATGAGAGAGAGAGAGAGAGAGAGAGAGAGAGAGAGAGAGAGAGAGAGAGAGAGAGAGAGAGAGAGAGAGAGAGAGAGAGAGAGAGAGAGAGAGAGAGAGAGAGAGAGAGAGAGAGTTTAATTATAGG
The DNA here is from genome assembly GCF_024679095.1 of Eriocheir sinensis. NCBI lineage: Eukaryota > Metazoa > Arthropoda > Malacostraca > Decapoda > Varunidae > Eriocheir > Eriocheir sinensis. The sequence continues at coordinate 63,341 of NW_026110746.1, forward strand.
TGTGGGAGGAAATAAAGATCCCCCGATGTTGTTTTTTTTCTTTCCTCCCATTTTCTTTCCACTTTCCCTAATTTTTTCCTCTGGACTAAATTCTTCCTTCATAATTTTCTTTATTTTTTATTTTTTTTTACTTTACGCCTCGCCTCCCAATTTTCCTCATTTCAAATTCCTCTTCCCCCTCTTTCTAAATTATGTCACCTCGCTTTTCCTCCTAATTATCTTTCTCTCTTTCTCTCTCTCTCTGGTTTGCTTTTTCTTCATCCTCCTCCTCCTCCTTTTTTTTTATTTTTCTCCTTTTTCATGTTTTCCTTTTTCACGCTTATTTTTTTCTTTTCCCTCTTCTCTTTCTTCTCATTCTCTTTTTCTCCTCTTTTTTTATTTTTCTCCTTTTCTTTCATGTTCTCCTTTTCCACAACCTCATCTTTTTAAGTCTTCTTCTTTTCCTTTTTCTCTTTCTCTCATTCTCTTCTTTTCTCCTCCTCCTCATCTCTTTTGTTTTTCTCCATTTCCTTTATGTTTCCCTTTTCATCAACCTTATCTTTTTCAGTTATCTTCTTTTCCCTCTTCTCTTTCTCCTCATTCTCTCTTTTCTCCTCCTCCTCCTCCTCCTCCTCCTCCTCCTTCTCCTCCTCCTTACTCCAGAGACACTTCTACTTCTCCCTTCCTTCCTTTCCTCCTGTAGACTTCACTTTTATCTCTTTAATAGCTCTACCCCCCCATCTCTCTCTCTCTCTCTCTCTCGCAGCATCCATCTCCGCCACCCCTCCATATCTCCCCAGCCTCACCTGACATAACCTGACCCAACACGCAATTACCACTACCTGTAAATTGCTCTAATAAGCGACTTCCTTCTTGGACCGAAAAAAAGAAAATGAGAGACCGAGACCGAGACTAGAGAGAGAGAGAGAGAACGAGCGAGTGAGGGAGAGAGAGGGAGAGGGAAGATGAGATAAAAAAAAAAAAATGGTACAGCAAGAGTATATGAATTAAGTGCGAGTGCTTTTGGCTTTTGGGTGGGAGGTTCAAAACATCCATGCATCAGACGAAGGAGTTGTGTTAAAAAAGTGGATCAGGACGCCTTGTATTGAGTTACCTGTACCTGTTACCTGTATACCTGTCTTATTTTGGTGATCAGGTGAGGTGGATTTTGGGGTCATCTTGTGTGAAGGATTTGAGGAAGGGAGGTTAGGAGGGAAGGAGAGAGGGAGAGAAGGAGGGTGTAAGATAAGGATGGAGAGAGAAAGGGAGGGAGAGTTTCAGGAGAGAGGGAGGAAGGAACTGTCAGAGGAAGAGAAAGAGGGAAAGGGGGAGGGAAAAATGAGAGAGGGAGGGAAAGGAGAGAGAAGAAGAGGAGTGAGAAGGGAGAGGGGAAGATAAATTGCATAAAAGAGAGAGAGAGAGAGAGAGAGAGAGAGAGAGAGAGAGAGAGAGAGAGAGAGAGAGAGAGAGAGAGAGAGAGAGAGAGAGAGAGAGAGAGAGAGATAAACGAGTATGGAAAAATATCTGCAACAAAAATTAGAGAAAGAGGAAGAGAAAATATCAGACACAAACAACAGCGGATGAATGCACGAGAAAAATAAAGACAAAAAGAAGAAAAAAAAGAAAAGAAAGAAGAGAAAGCCGCATACCTAATCAACAGCGAAAACACGAGAAAATACGAACCAGGAACAAGACCAAGAAAAGAATTAGAAGACATAAGAACAAAAGTAAGAAGAAAAGAAAAGAATTCGGATATCCAGGAAAGAGTCGAGTTCGGGGAAGGTGAAAGAGAGGAAATAGGAGGAGGAGGAGGAGGAGGAGGAGGAGGAGGAGGAGGAGGAAAAATAGAGAAGAAAAGGAGAAGAGGAAAAGAAAACGAAGGAAAGGGAGATAATATGAATAGAGAAAAAGGAAGATAAAGAGGAAATACGAGGAGAAAAAATACGAAAAAATAAAAAAAAAGATAGAAAGAAACAGAACAAGATGAGGATGAAGAGAAAGAGTAGAGAAATGGTGATGATGATGATGATGATGATGATTATGAGGAGGAGGAGGAGGAGGAGGAGGAGGAGGAGAGAAGCAAGGACAGTGTTACCAGATAGAGCAGGAGGTGGAAATTAAAAGAGCAAGAAAGACCGCGTTGACAAATTTGGTGAAGAGAAAGAGGAAGAGAAAGGATGAGAGGATCGAGGACAGTGTTACCAGAGAGAAAAAGAAGAGGAGGAAAAAGAGGAGCGAGTTAGTGTTACCAAAGCCAAGCAGAAGAAGGAGAGAGAGGAGGAGAAGAGCAGAGAAGGAAGACAAGGGCGAGAGTGTTACCAAAACCAAAAATAAGAAATGAAGAGAAGAGTTCGAGAAGACAAGCGCGCGAAAGACAGTGTTACCAGAGTGAAGAAGAAGAAGAGGAGGAAAAAGAGGAGAGTGTTAGTGTTCCCAAAGTCAAGAAGAAGGAGAAGGAGGAGAAGAAAAGGAAGACAAGGGCGAGAGTGTTACCAAAACCAAAAAGAAGAAATGAAGAGAGAAAAAGCGCTCGCAAGACAGTGTTACCAGAGACCAGTGGGAGGGGAGGGGGTGAGGGAAGAGTGTTGCAAGCCCGCCAAGCAACCCACACGAGACGCAACACAATTACACATCGTCCTGCTGTCTACTGAGTGAAATTGGGCGTGAGATGAACTTGATTGGTCTTAATTGGTACGTCGGGGAGCCAGCCACCTCAGACCTTACCTTAGCCCCCCCGTCCCCCTCCCCCCCTCAGCCCCCCTTCACCTACCCACCCCCATCAACCTCTCTCTCTACCTCCCTCATCTTCACTGCCTGCTGCTACCTCCTCCTCTTCTTCTTCCTCCTCCTCCTACCCCTCCGGTTTCTGCTTATCGTCTTACTCCTCCTCGTCCTATTACTACTACTTCTGCTGTTGTTGTTGTTGTTGTTGTTGTTGTTATTCTATTCTTACTTTTCTGCTTTCTCGCTTTTTTAATCTTTTACTTTATTCTTTTTTTTCGTTATTGCTTTTTTTTATTCTTGTTTCTTTTCCCATTCCTCCTCTTCGTCTTCCTTCTTCTCCTCCTCCTCCCACCTTCTTCCTTCTCCTCTAATTTCATCGTTGTTTCGTATTTCTTTTCTTCCGTGGTAAACATATATTATTCTGTTTATTTTCTCTATTTCTTTTCTTTCTTTCTTTCGTTCTTCTTTCTCTCTCTTTTTCTTCTTCTTCTTCTTCTTCTTCTTCTTCTTCTTCTTCTTCTTCTTCTTCTCTGTCATACCCTCACCACAATTCTTCGTCCGTGAATACCTATTATATTCCTCGCTCAGAGAGAGAGAGAGAGAGAGAGAGAGAGAGAGAGAGAGAGAGAGAGAGAGAGAGAGAGAGAGAGAGAGAGAGAGAGATTGAGGTTGTTTGGAATTTATTTAAACATACCAATTAGCCTCCGCGATAAAGATGTTGCAAACTAGAATTAACATTATCGTTAGAATGTCCTCGTATAATTGTTTACCGCGAGGAAGAGAGTTTATACACACAAGCAGAACTGGTTTGGGCCATTGTACACACACACACACACACGCACACGCATACGCACACACATCTACAATACCACCACCACCACCACCACCACCGAGTACTATCACTAAGACTACTAGAAGAAGAAGAAGAAGAAGAAGAAGAAGAAGAAGGAGAGATAGAAGGCAAAAGAGAAATAAAGAAACTAATTGAGGTTTGATACGGTAGAAAATAAACACTACTACTACTACTACTACTACTACTACTACTAACAACAACAACAACAACAGCAACAACAACAACAAGAGCAGCCAACACAGCATCACAACAGAACAATATCTCACCGCTTCTCTCTCTCTCTCTCTCTCTCTCTCTCTCTCTCTCTCTCTCTCTCTCTCTAATACAACCCGTAATTAAAGCAACCATTACGCCTTCCTTTTGCCGTAACGCCACACGCATTTAGTAGTGGTCGTGGTGGTCCTGGTAACCCCCCCTCCCCCTCCCCTCCTCCCCCCTTCTGTCTTCCCCTCCCTCTCTCCCCTCTCCCGTCGCCGTAGGTATCATTTGCATATCTTCCTGCGTCCATAGCTAACGTGAATTCGCTAATTAACTGTTAATTACCTCATAACGCTCACCTGCCCTTGTGTGATGTGCTGTAATGGCGGAGGAGGAGGAGGAGGAAGTGGAGGAGGAGGAGGAGGGGTAGAGAGGAAGACGAAAAAAGTAAGGTACAGGTGGAGGTGGGAAATTATAAAGAGGAGGAAGTGGTGGAGGACGAAGAGGAGGTGGTGGTGGTGAAGGAAGGGTGGAAGGAAGGAACGAAGGTGGGAGGGAGAAGGGAGGATGGAGAGAAGGGGAAAGAAGAGAAAGAGGGAAGAAGGGAGGATAGGAAGACAAGGGAGAATAATGAAGGAAATGGGGAAGAAAGACCATGTTAACGATGATGGGTAGGAAAGAGAAGAGGCGAAAGGGAAGGAAAGGAAAAGGAAGAGAAGTGGAAGCAAAACAAAGGTTAATTAGACTTTGAAGGAAAAAGAAAAAAGGAGAAAAATACTAACCCGATATCTAGTACACGAAAAAAACATGTAAAAGAAAGGAAAAGGAGGAGAAAAGAAAGGAAGGAAGGAAGGAAGGACAGACACAGGAAAAAGGAAAAGGAAGGAAGAGAGGAGAAAAGAAAAGACCCCAGAAGGGAAAATAAGAACGTTAAACAAAGTAGAAAAGAAAGAAGAAAGAAGGAAAAGGGAGAGAGAAATTAAGAAAAGAAAAACAAAGTAGGAAACTGGAGAGAGAAATTCAGAAAAGACAAAAACCAAAGACCACAAGACAAGAAAAACAAAGAAGGAAAATGGAGAGAGAAATTAAGAAAAGAAAAACAAAGAAGGAAAATGGAGAGAGAAATTAAGAAAAGAAAAACAAAGAAGGAAAATGGAGAGAGAAATTAAGAAAAGAAAAACAAAGAAGGAAAATGGAGAGAGAAACTAAGAAAAGAAAAACAAAGAAGGAAAACGGAGAGAGAAATTAAGAAAAGAAAAACAAAGAAGGAAAATGGAGAGAGAAATTAAGAAAAGAAAAACAAAGAAGGAAAATGGAGAGAGAAATTAAGAAAAGAAAAAGAAGGAAAATGGAGAGATAAATTAAGAAAAGAAAAACAAAGAAGGAAAATGGAGAGAGAAATTAAGAAAAGAAAAACAAAGAAGGAAAATGGAGAGAGAAATTAAGAAAAAAAAACAAAGAAGGAAAATGGAGAGATAAATTAAGAAAAGAAAAACAAAGAAGGAAACTGGAGAGAGAAATTCAGAAAAACAAACAAAAAAACAAAGCTCTCAAGACAGCAACACTACATCAGCTCACCCAAACATCCATCCATACCAATCCCTCCATCCCTCGTTTCCAGCCTAGTGTCCCTCGTAAAGGCGTAAATACCACCGTTTTCTCTGGGCGCCGACTTTCCCCTCCGTTTTCTGTGTCCCTTTGTATGGGGTTGCAGACTTACACTTGCACCGCCCTTTCTCTTTATAGATTATCGGTTAAGTTTTGCGTTCTTATCGTGTTCTTATCTCGTTATCTACCTTATTAACTAGTCTTCTGTTCTCCTATATGTTTTCTACTTAGCTTGAGACCTCTTGGAAGACCTTAGAATAGAAAGTAGATGAAAATAAGTGTGAAAAATAGAGTTATATTGTTAGAGAAGAATGTTATAGATAGGAGCAGGAGGAAAAATGATAAGAGAGAGAGAGAGAAAACTATATTGGAAAGGAGGAGTAATTGATATAATAACTTTAGTACTTCCCTTCTCTCCTCCTCCTCCTCCTCCTCCTCCTCCTCCTCCTCCTCCGTTTCCTCACCTGGACGTGGTAAACCGGAACACCTCCACACCTGTAATTAGCTGACGTCACACAGGTAGAGCTGACGGCTTAATCCTGGCTGACTTCAGAACATCAAGGCGAGAGGCGGGGCTACAACCTCCTCCTCCTCCTCCTCCTCCTCCTCCTCCTCCTCCTCCTCCTCTCTCTTCTATTTCCCTTTTCTCCTCCTCCACTTTGGCAACACTGTCTTCCTCCTCTCTTTCCTCCTCCTCCTATTCCTCTTCATCATTTCCCTATTTTCTTTTTCTCTTCATTCTCTTCTTGTTTGTTTTCCTGTTTCTCTTCCTCTATTTTTTTTAACCCAATTTTCTTGTATTATTTTTTTGAACCGTATATATATTTTTTTTGTATTCTCCTTTTTCTCTCTTTATTCGTATTTCCTCCTTTGCCTCGTGTGTTATTGTCTTATTAATCTCTTTCTTTCTCCTCCTCCTCCTCCTATCTCTTCCTCCTCCTCCTCCTTCTTTATTGATCTCCATTTTCCTCTTCACCTATTCCGTTTTCCTCTTCTTATGCTTCTTTCTCCGGCTTATTTAATGTCTTCCTCCTCTTCTTCCCCTCCTCCTCCTCCTCCTCCTCCTCCTCCTCCTCTCAATTATGCTATTATGTTCACCAGCCGCTTCTTGGGTGTTCCGTAGGGAGGAAAGAGGGAGGAAGGGAGAAGGAGAGGAAGGAGCAAAAGAAGAGAGGGAGGAAAGAAGAGGAGGAGGGCGGAGGAAGACAAACAGGAAGAGGAGGATGAAGGATGCAAGCGGGAAACTAATGAGAGAGAGAGAGAGAGAGAGAGAGAGAGAGAGAGAGAGAGAGAGAGAGTAAATTTCCATGCAGTGCTACAGAAATTAAATACAAAATAATTATAACAAAGAAGAGAAAGGGAGATATAGAAAGGAAAGGAGGAGGAGGAGGAGGAGGAGGAGGGGGGGAATGTAAGGAAGAGGAGGAAAGGAAACAAGGAGAGGTATGGAAGATGGGATAAGAGGAGGAAAGGGATTGAGGAGGCTGTAGAGAAGGGAAGAAAAGAAGGAAAAAGATAAGAAGAATAAAAGAAAGAGGAAGAAGAAAAAAAGATGTAGAGGAGAAAAGAGGAGACGGAAGATTCAGGGAAAAGGAGGAAAGAAAACTACGGAAATGAAAATAAGAGGAAACATAGGAAAGAGAAGAGATGAAAAAGAGGTGAAGAGGAAATGAAATGTAGTAAAAAGAAGAGTAGACGGAGATGTAGATAACAGGAGGAAAGAAAAAGAAGTAGGAGAAAGTAGATAATTTAAGAAGAAAATAGGAAAAAAAGAAAAGATGCATGAATATAAAGAGGATAAAACAGAGAAGAGGAAAGGAGTAAAGAGATGGTAGAGAAGAACATACTAAAGAGAGAAAAAGGGATAGGGTCGAGAAAGGGGGGAAAGGGGAGGAAGAATGAATGAAAGAGAGAGAGAAAAAAAAAGCTAAGTGTCTGCCAACCACGAGAATCCGGTCAACAAGAAAACGAGCGAGGAAATGAAGGAGACAGGTAGAAAAACGACATCAGGTGGGCCAAAAAAAAAAAGGGAAGAAAGAGAGAGAGAGGAGGAGGAGGAAGGGACGGTAAGGAGGTAGGGAAGGGAGGTAAAGACGGTCATTTCAGCAAGGGGAAGAATGGGAAGGCCGGAAGAGGAGGTAAAGAAAGGGTAGACACGGAAACGAGGTAAAGAAAAGGATGGGCATGAAAGAGCAGGATGGACAGGTAAGCAGGCAGGCAGGTACAAAGCAGGAGTAAGCAGGTAAATGAGATTGACTTTGTATCGCTTCTCTGCTGTTGATTTGAGGCTGAGGAAAAGGAGGAAAGGGTCTGTTGGGGTAATTTTCCTCTTCCTGGTGTGTGTGTGTGTGTGTGTGTGTGTGTGTGTGTGTGTGTGTGTGTGTGTGTGTGTTTGTGGAGGGGAGGAAAAGGGAAATTATAGCCCCTTAATGTTGATATTAGGCCTTGGAGCGGAAGTCTGTGGGTGGCCTGCTGCACACACACACACACACACACACACACACACACACACACACACACACACACACACACACACACACACACTGAAAATGAACCTGTCACTCCTTTTAGGTGAGAGAGAGAGAGAGAGAGAGAGAGAGAGAGAGAGAGATTCTTCTTTCCCCTCCTCTGCCACTCATGATAAATAACTCTATCATCCTCCTTTTCCTCCTCCTTCTCTCCCTCTTTTTTTTTCCTCCACCTATCTATACTCCTCTTCTTCCTCCCTTTTCTCCTCCTCCTCCTATACCTCCATCTTTACTAATCCTTTTCATTATTCCTCCCTATTATTATCCTCCTTTTATTGCATCCTATTTCTCTCATCTCCAGTCCTCTTTGTCACATCTCCCTCCTCCTCCTCCTCCTCCTCCTCCTTGTCCCTTCCACCGTGACCTCTTCATCACCTCCACTTCCTCTCGCCCTCAGTCAACACCTGCCTGACTGATTGCTTCATTACCGCCCACCTTACCTGTGACAGAGGTGAGCAAGGTGAGGTAAGGTGAGGAAGGCAGGAAGGATGAAAGGGTAAAGGATATGGAGGGAAGGATGAAAGAGGGAAGTGAGAGAGGGTGATGGAAGGAGGGAAGGAAGGAAGGATGAGAGGAGTGGAAGAGGGTTATGAGAAGGAAAGTAAGGAGGGAAGGAAGGAAGGATGAGAGGAGTGGAAGAGGGTCATGAGAAGGGAAGTAAGGAGGGAAGGAAGGAAGGATGAGAGGAGTGGAAGAGGGTTATGAGAAGGGAAGTAAGGAGAAAAAAGGAAGGAAGGAAAGAAGGAAGGAAGGAAGGAAGGAAGGAGAGATATTATAATTGTTTGTGTTTGTAACAGGTAAAGTAGTTAAGGGAAGGATAAACTCTCTCTCTCTCTCTCTCTCTCTCTCTCTCTCTCTCTCTCTCTCTCTCTCTCTCTCTCTCTCTCTCTCTCTCTCTCTCTCTCTCTCTCTCTCTCTCTCAAAACACGTATCACAAAGTACGTTAAAACAACCCCCCCTCCCACACACGCTGAAACACACACACACACACACACACACACACACACACACACACACACACACACACACACAACACCCCCACACACACCCCTATCACACAACTGTCATTCATTACTCACCGCTGATAAAAGTCTTGAAGGCGAGTCCTGAGCTGTCCGCATTAGCCTGCAATAAGATGGTGATAGCAGCCGTGTTTTGTTACCTGAGTCTAGTTACAGGTATTGCCTCTCGCCGCCCGCCATGAATGTATAATTGTGTGCTTTGATACGCGTCCGAGAGGTACAGGTGGAGTGAGGCTTATTTGCAGGTGAATGCGAGCTAATCCCAGGTATTCACGGCCGACTTACGAACCCGGAGGAACAAAGCAAATAGTGTTTATGTCATCACCAAAGTGGACCAAACCAATTCGTCGTGTGGGCTTATCGTGTTAACATTACTCTCTGTCCCTTTCTCCCTCTGCCTTATTTTTTTTCCATCCTGCTCCACCTCGCCTTGCACTCCCCCCTCTTGCTCCTCCTCTTCCTCCCACTCCTTAACTTGATCCCTAACCTGCATTACCTGTTCCTTCGGCCTTGACTACACTTACTGACACGCTTGATGATACGATTTAGTGATGCTGCGAGGAGATGAAGAGATGAGTGTGAGTGTGTGTGATGCTGGGATGCTGTGAGGGAGGGAGATGCTTGTAAGGGGAGGAGACTGTGATGCTGTAAGGGGAAGGAGAGGTATGTGTGTGTGTGTGGGGGGAGATTGTGATGTTGTAAGGAGAGGAAAGATATGCATTTGTGTGTGTGAGGGATGCTGTGATGAAGGGAGATGCGAGTGAGGGGAAGATTGTGAGGCTGTGAGAGAAGATGTGTGTGTATCTGTGTGTGTGTGTGTGTGTGTGTGTGTGTGTGTGTGTGTCTGCCGTGAGCGTGTAATCAAGAACGCATATTTTTGCAGTCCTCGCCTCGTTTGTGGTCGGGGGACGGATGGAGACACGGTGGGGAGGAGGCCGTGTGGTGGAGCGGTTGTGGTTGCGTGTGTAGTTGCGTTTGTGTGGTTCTTTGTGTGTCCGGGTGTGTGTATGTGCATGTGAGTGTGGGGGGTGGGGGATGGTTGTCAGCATGTGTGTGTGTGTGTGTGTGTGTGTGTGTGTGTGTGTGTGTGTGTGTGGTTGTGTGTGTGGGTTTGGGTGCCTTTGTTCATGTAGGTGTGACTTTTGGGGTGGGTGGGAGAGCTGATTATATGCATGTGTGTGTGTGTGTGTGTGTGTGTGTGTGTGTGTGTGTGTGTGTGTGTGTGTGTGAGGGTGGGTGGTCTACGCACATGGGGTGGCTTCCGTTCTCCTCACGCCTCTCACCTGCCGCCACACCTTGACCCCTCCCCCCCTCCCCCTCCCTCCCCCCTCCCATACCAGCACCCTCCCCCCTTCCCTCCCCTTCCCTTCTTGTCTTCATCATCTTCCTTTTCCCTCCCTCCCTCTCCCTCCCTCCCCCTCTCTCTCCTCTCCTTCCGATGTCTCCATTATCTCTCTCTCTCTTCTCCCCATCTTTTCCTCCCCTCTTCTTCTCTTCTTTTCCCGTTCCAGATGATATTTTCCCTTTTCCCCTTTTCTCCCGTTCCTAATTTTTCCCTTTTTCTTTTTACCTTTTTTCCTTCCTTTTCCCTTTCCCCCTTTGTCTCTTATCTTTCTTTTCTTCCCTTCTTTCTTCTTCCTCCTTTTCTTCTTTTTCTCCTTTTCCTTCCCTTTTCCCTTTTTCCCCTTCTTCTATTACCCTGCTCTTCTTCCCTTCTTCCTCCATTTCCCTCCATCCCTACATACTTCCCTTATCTCTTACCTTATCTCTCTCTCCCTCCCTACCTACCCTACATCTCCCTACCTATCCATACCTTTGATCTACCTCCTCCCTCCCTCCCTCATTCTCTCTCCCTCCATCCCTCCATCACCATTCTCTCTCCCTCCTTCTCTCACCTCGCACCGGATATGTCCTAATAAGTGTTGGAGGAGGAGGACGAGGAGTAGGAGGAGGAGGAGGAGGAAGGGAAGAATGATGGGAGGGGGAAAGAATGGAAGAACGGAAGAGGAGGAGAGGAAACAAATCGAAAATGAGGAGTAAGCCAAAAAAATAATAAAAAAAATGAATCATAAGTTACACATGAGCATTACGATTTCATGGCAATATTTCTGTGACCTAGTTTTATTTTTTTGCAGGTAAGTTCTTTGGGAGGTCTGTGCCAGCTGGTTACCTGTGCTGCGGCGGCCACGTGACAGGTGAAAGTGTTGTAGCCCAATTACCGGTGTGGCCCACGTCCGGCGGCCACCCACGGCAGGTAAGGCAGGTGAGAAAGGTGTGACTCAAAGTGTGTGTCAATGGTTATGAATACGAGGCATTTCCTGGTCATTTTTTAGTCTCTCTCTCTCTCTCTCTCTCTCTCTCTCTCTCTCTCTCTCTTTTTTCTTTATTTTCTATCTTTGTTTCTTTGTTTTTTGTTTCTTTGTTTCTTTGTTTGTTTCTTTCTTTATTTGTCTTTTTCCTTCTCTCTCTCTCTCTCTCTCTCTCTCTCTCTCTCTCTCTCTCTCTCTCTCTCTCTCTCTCTCTCTCTCTCTCTCTCTCTCTCTCTCTCTCTCTCTCTCTCTCTCTCTCTCTCTCTCTCTCTCTCTCTCTCTCTCTCTCTCTCTCTCTCTCTCTCTCTCTCTCTCTCTCTCTCTCTCTCTCAACTAATACCCCTTCCTCTCTCCCTTTCTCCCTTATTCCCTCCTCTACTCCCTCGCTCAATTCTTCACTCCCTTACTTCTCCCTCATTTTTTTAAACTTTTTTCCGACCTCAGACTTTTTACCCTCCCTCCCTTATTCCTCGTATATACTCTCTCCCTCATTCTCTCTCACTCTCCTCCCTCGATCCTTCACCCTCCCACGCCCTTCGTCATCGCCCTCCCTGCCTTATGGGGGAGGGCGATTTATCACCCCCATTATCTCCCTGATGGGGCTGCAAGCAAAATAAATAATGCGCCAAGACTCCGAGGCCCCTCTAAAAACATATATTTCAGGATTCACGCGAAAAAAAAATCCCAATGGGTATGTATTGCCGGTGGAGGGAGGGGAGAGAGAGAGAGAGAGAGAGAGAGAGAGAGAGAGAGAGAGAGAGAGAGAGAGAGAGAGAGAGTTTTGTTTTCTGTCACTATCTTTATTATTATTGTTATTGATTTTTGTTGTTGTTGTTGTTGTTGTTATTGTTGTTTTTCTTCTTCCTTTTCTTCTTCTTTTTGTTTTTTTTTGTTTTTCCAAATCTTTTTTCTCCTTTACTTTCTCGTTTTATTGTCTTCATTATGTATTAGTCATCGCCATTATTATTATTATTATTATTATTATTATTATTATTATTATTATTATTATTATTATTATTATTATTATTATTATTATTATTATTATTATTTACCCGAGGCGAGCCAGGCCGCGCCCAAGGAAGTGTGAATTTTCTTCAATTATCTGGCTACGCCTTTCTCCCCCCTTTGTATGCCCCGCCCCTACCCCCCTACCCCCCCTCTCCCCTTCCCTCCTCTTCCTTTCCTCCTCCTTCCCCCATTGCCCCCCCCTCCCCCTCTCCTCTATCTCTCCTCGCTTCGTCTCTTCCACTCATCTCACTTTCCTTCTCGCCGTAAAATAATTTCTCATAATCCGCAAGTGCATTTTTTGTTTATTTTCCTCATTTTTAATTTTATTTTTTGTTTTTCTTCTTTTTCCTCTTATTCTTATTCTTCTTGTTCTTCTTGTTTTTGCTCTTCTTCTTCTTGTTCTTCCTCCTTTTTATTCTTTTTCCTCCTTTTTCACTTTTCTTGTTCTTCTTGTTCTTCCTCTTTTTTTCTTCTTTTTCCTCCCTTTTCATTTTTTTCTTGTTATTATTCTTGTTCCTATTGTTCTTGTTATTCTTCTTCCTGTTCTTCCTCTTTTTTCTTCTTCTTTTTCTCCTTTCTTTCTTTCTTCTTCATCTTCTTCTCCAAATCTTCCTATCTTTCCATCTCCTCTTCTATCTCCGCTTCCTCTTCATCATCATAACCATTTTTGTCATATTATTAACCTTGTTCTTATTTATATTCCTCCTCCTCGTTATCCTGTTGTTTGTCCTCTTCCTCCCCATTCTCCTCCTCCTCCTCCTCCTCTTTCTTCTCCTCTTTCTTTTCCTCTTCCTCATTCTCGTAAGTTAATATCTCCCACCTTCAGAGCCGCGTCAGGTGGGCGGGGCGTGACTCAGGCGACTCAAGGAAGTTTACCTGAGTCAATTCTGTGCTTGATCCTGTTGTCTCTAACTCTCCTTTGCCTTCTTTATTGTTTTATCGCGCTTTTATTTATTCTTATTTCATTTTTCTTTTCTTTTCTTTTTCTATTTCTTTTTTTCTTTTTCTCTCTTGTTTATTCACTTTTTTCTTTCGTTTCGTTCTTTTTTTTTTCATTGACGTGTATGTATGATTTTGTGTGTTTGTGTGTGTGTGTGTGTGTGTGTGTGTGTGTGTGTGTGTGTGTGTGTGTGTGTGTGTGTGTGTGTGTGTCATAATTTTATTTCCTTCTCTTTATCTTTTTTTCTTTTTCTCTTCTTTTGTCTTATTTTCTTTCTATTTGTTTTGTCTGTGTTGTCTTTCTTTCGTTTTTTTTTTCTTTCTTTCTTATTCTCTCTCTCTCTCTCTCTCTCTCTCTCTCTCTCTCTCTCTCTCTCTCTCTCTCTCTCTCTCTCTCTCTCTCTCTCTCTCTCTCTCTCCCCACACACACACACACACACACTTTACATTTCGTTGCTGAGTAAAGGAATTTTCTTCATTTACATTCACGAGGACAAAGGTTTCCTCCACCC
>NW_026110747.1:0-77001 GCF_024679095.1 Eriocheir sinensis
CTCCTCTGGTAGGCTCAGTAACTACCTGCTTAAGGAAATTATCTTGTATAACTTCAAGAAAGTCCTCGGCTTCCAGGTCACCCACTAGATCTTCCCAGTCTATATTCCTATAATTAAAGTCCCCCATTACGCAGACATTTCTACTCATACTCGCCCTGCGCTCAGAAAGTAGTGTTTATGTATCTGTTTACTAAGTATATCTATAGAGTAACGATGCCAACAACTTTCTCAACACGACAAAATCAATCTTAAACTCCCTCTCGATATCCATTGCTTGTGTTTGCCTATCTATGGAGTAATTAAGTGGAGTAACTAATGGAGTTACTAACTAACTGGAATTCATTACGTAGCCTTTTTATGAAGTAGCAATATCCACACGCCAAAATCTGTTTAGTCTCCCTCCCGATAAGTGTTGTTTGTCTGTTTGCCTAACTTACTAAGGGAAGAGTTTGGCAATGTCTTCACTCCTTCATCGCTTTCACTCATACACTCCATAAGAAGAGTCTACGTACTTGTTTACTAAGCTTGCCTGTGAAGTAACAATGTAAACATCTTTCCCTGCCCCACATTATCAGCCTTAGTCTTCTTTTCAATAAGTGTAGCGTTTGTGTGTTTGCCAAAACTTGCTAAGGGAAGTTAATCAGTCTTTTCGCTCTTTCGCTCATAAATTCAATAAGCACTGATCATATATTTGTCAAGACGGCAAACACCTTTTCCTATAGGACAGAATGTGGTTTAGTTCCGTGGCCCGATGTCCGAATATTTGTCCAACCTGCTACTGAAAGGCTTAATCAGTATCTTCACTCCTTCATCTCTGTCACTGGTAAACTCTGGAACAACCTTTCGCCTACTGTAATCTTTCCTATGGCAAACTATTTCAAGAGCGGAGTATATGAAAACTCTTAAAAATATACTTCATTCCCTCATCTCTGGCACTGATAAACTCTGGAACAACCTTTCGCCTACTGTAATCTTTCCTATGACGAACTATTTCAAGAGCGGAATATATGAAGACACACTTAAAAATATACTTGATGATTCTTTGGCGCATCAGTATTCAATCTTCGTAGCGTTTTTTCAGCTTCTCTTCTAATCTTGAACTGTCGCGTTTTACGGTACAAATAAGCCTGCGACAGCCCGCGCCCACCCAGTCAATACACGCTGTTTATTTTTTCACACACATTGAGCCGATAAATCAAACGGGTTCAAAACAAAGCAGCCTACAAGTATTATTCATGTACGAACACTGACACTGAACTATTGTCTCCCTTTACTCGCCCCGCATAAAAACGATATATATTAGTTTGTCCTTCAACACCCCCCTCCCCCCCAGCACTCCCCCTTCCCCCCCACCAAGCAATGTCGCCGTGTAAGTATTCTGGTACAAGCGTTTGACAGTTGTTCGCGATAATGTAAAAGTCGGCGAGGCTTGCAAAAATATATTAAACCCGATGTCACTAAGAATAAAACATTATCTTATTTGAGGAATGCTTTTTTTTCCTATTAATATTTGTCCGCGGCGAGGCTAACACGGCCCGGGACAGCTATAATGGATGAGATGTTTAAATCAGCATTATGAGCCGCGTCATTGCATAGAGAAGCAAGGCTGACTGAGGCGTTGAGGCCGCGGGGACGCTTGAGAGACGAGGACTGAAGGCTAATGTTTGTGCTGAAAGGAAGTTGTCTTGGCCCATTATTTTGACAAGCAGCGTTAGACCATTATTTTGACAGGCAGCATTAGTCCATTATTCTGACAGGCAGCATTAGTCCATTATTTTGACATGTAGCATTAGTCCATTATTTTGATATGTAGCATTAGTCCATTATTTTGACATGTAGCATTAGTCCATTATTTTGACATGTAGCATTAGTCCATTATTTTGACATGTAGCATTAGTCCATTATTTTGACATGTAGCATTAGTCCATTATTTTGACATGTAGCATTAGTCCATTATTTTGACATGTAGCATTAGTCCATTATTTTGACACCTATCCTTAGTCCATTATTTTGACATGTAGCATTAGTCCATTATTTTGACATGTAGCATTAGTCCATTATTTTGACATGTAGCATTAGTCCATTATTTTGACATGTAGCATTAGTCCATTATTTTGACATGTAGCATTAGTCCATTATTTTGACATGTAGCATTAGTCCATTATTTTGACATGTAGCATTAGTCCATTATTTTGACATGTAGCATTAGTCCATTATTTTGACATGTAGCATTAGTCCATTATTTTGACATGCAGCATTAGTCCATTATTTTGACATGTAGCATTAGTCCATTATTTTGACATGTAGCATTAGTCCATTATTTTGACATGTAGCATTAGTCCATTATTTTGACATGTAGCATTAGTCCATTATTTTGACATGTAGCATTAGTCCATTATTTTGACATGTAGCATTAGTCCATTATTTTGACATGTAGCATTAGTCCATTATTTTGACATGTAGCATTAGTCCACTATTTTGACATGTAGCATTAGTCCATTATTTTGACATGTAGCATTAGTCCATTATTTTGACATGTAGCATTAGTCCATTATTTTGACATGCAGCATTAGTCCATTATTTTGACATGTAGCATTAGTCCATTATTTTGACATGTAGCATTAGTCCATTATTTTGACATATAGCATTAGTCCATTATTTTGACATGTAGCATTAGTCCATTATTTTGACATGTAGCATTAGTCCATTATTTTGACATGTAGCATTAGTCCATTATTTTGACATATAGCATTAGTCCATTATTTTGACATGTAGCATTAGTCCATTATTTTGACATATAGCATTAGTCCATTATTTTGACATGTAGCATTAGTCCATTATTTTGACATATAGCATTAGTCCATTATTTTGACATGTAGCATTAGTCCATTATTTTGACATGTAGCATTAGTCCATTATTTTGACATGTAGCATTAGTCCATTATTTTGACATGTAGCATTAGTCCATTATTTTGACATGTAGCATTAGTCCATTATTTTGACATGTAGCATTAGTCCGTTATTTTGACATGTAGCATTAGTCCATTATTTTGACATGTAGCATTAGTCCATTATTTTGACATGTAGCATTAGTCCATTATTTTGACATGTAGCATTAGTCCATTATTTTGACATGTAGCATTAGTCCATTATTTTGACATGTAGCATTAGTCCATTATTTTGACATGTAGCATTAGTCCATTATTTTGACATGTAGCATTAGTCCATTATTTTGACATGTAGCATTAGTCCACTATTTTGACATGTAGCATTAGTCCATTATTTTGACATGTAGCATTAGTCCATTATTTTGACATGTAGCATTAGTCCATTATTTTGACATATAGCATTAGTCCACTATTTTGACATGTAGCATTAGTCCATTATTTTGACATGTAGCATTAGTCCATTATTTTGACATGTAGCATTAGTCCATTATTTTGACATGTAGCATTAGTCCATTATTTTGACATGTAGCATTAGTCCATTATTTTGACATGTAGCATTAGTCCATTATTTTGACATGTAGCATTAGTCCATTATTTTGACATGTAGCATTAGTCCATTATTTTGACATGTAGCATTAGTCCATTATTTTGACATGTAGCATTAGTCCATTATTTTGACATGTAGCATTAGTCCATTATTTTGACATGTAGCATTAGTCCAATATTTTGACATGTAGCATTAGTCCATTATTTTGACATGTAGCATTAGTCCATTATTTTGACATGTAGCATTAGTCCATTATTTTGACATGTAGCATTAGTCCACTATTTTGACATGTAGCATTAGTCCACTATTTTGACATGTAGCATTAGTCCATTATTTTGACATGTAGCATTAGTCCATTATTTTGACATGTAGCATTAGTCCACTATTTTGACATGTAGCATTAGTCCATTATTTTGACATGTAGCATTAGTCCACTATTTTGACATGTAGCATTAGTCCATTATTTTGACATGTAGCATTAGTCCACTATTTTGACATGTAGCATTAGTCCATTATTTTGACATGTAGCATTAGTCCATTATTTTGACATGTAGCATTAGTCCATTATTTTGACATGTAGCATTAGTCCATTATTTTGACATGTAGCATTAGTCCATTATTTTGACATGTAGCATTAGTCCATTATTTTGACATGTAGCATTAGTCCATTATTTTGACATGTAGCATTAGTCCATTATTTTGACATGTAGCATTAGTCCATTATTTTGACATGTAGCATTAGTCCATTATTTTGACATGTAGCATTAGTCCATTATTTTGACATGTAGCATTAGTCCATTATTTTGACATGTAGCATTAGTCCATTATTTTGACATGTAGCATTAGTCCATTATTTTGACATGTAGCATTAGTCCATTATTTTGACATGTAGCATTAGTCCATTATTTTGACATGTAGCATTAGTCCATTATTTTGACATGTAGCATTAGTCCATTATTTTGACATAGATCATTAGTCCATTAAATTGACATTTATCATTAGTCCATTATTTTGACATGTAGCATTAGTCCATTATTTTGACATGTAGCATTAGTCCATTATTTTGACATGTAGCATTAGTCCATTATTTTGACAGGTAGCATTAGTCCATTATTTTTACATGTAGCATTAGTCCATTATTTTGACATGTAGCATTAGTCCATTATTTTGACATGTAGCATTAGTCCATTATTTTGACATGTAGCATTAGTCCATTATTTTGACATTGAGCATTAGTCCATTATTTTGACATGTAGCATTAGTCCATTATTTTGACATGTAGCATTAGTCCATTATTTTGACATGTAGCATTAGTCCATTATTTTGACATGTAGCATTAGTCCATTATTTTGACATGTAGCATTAGTCCATTATTTTGACATGTAGCATTAGTCCATTATTTTGACATGTAGCATTAGTCCATTATTTTGACATGTAGCATTAGTCCATTATTTTGACATGTAGCATTAGTCCATTATTTTGACATGCAGCATTAGTCCATTATTTTGACATGTAGCATTAGTCCATTATTTTGACATGCAGCATTAGTCCATTATTTTGACATGTAGCATTAGTCCATTATTTTGACATGTAGCATTAGTCCATTATTTTGACATGTAGCATTAGTCCATTATTTTGACATGTAGCATTAGTCCATTATTTTGACATATAGCATTAGTCCATTATTTTGACATGTAGCATTAGTCCATTATTTTGACATGTAGCATTAGTCCATTATTTTGACATGTAGCATTAGTCCATTATTTTGACATGTAGCATTAGTCCATTATTTTGACATAAAGCATTAGTCCATTATTTTGACATAAAGCATTAGTCCATTATTTTGACATGTAGCATTAGTCCATTATTTTGACATGTAGCATTAGTCCATTATTTTGACATAAAGCATTAGTCCATTATTTTGACATAAAGCATTAGTCCATTATTTTGACATAAAGCATTAGTCCATTATTTTGACATAAAGCATTATTCCATTATTTTGACATGTAGCATTAGTCCATTATTTTGACATAAATCATTAGTCCATTATTTTGACATAAAGCATTATTCCATTATTTTGACATAAGGCATTAGTCCAATATTTTGACATGTAGCATTAGTCCATTATTTTGACATAAAGCATTAGACCATTATTTTGATATAAAGCATTAGTCCATTATTTCGACATTGAGCATTAGTCCATAATTTCGACATGAAGCATTAGTCCATTATTTCGACAATAAGCATTAGTCCATTATTTTGATAATGAGCATTAGTCCATTATTTTGACGTAACGTCAGTCCATTATTTTGACACCCAGCCTTCGATTCAGCTGATTTTTGGATAGTTCTATGCCCATTATTGTGTTACATCTTCACTTCCCACTTCTGTAACACAAGGATACACGAGGATACCGTTTATTATCCCGCCATTCCCTCCCATCATGTACCCTCCGATTCAAAGCCATGATACAGCACTCCCTGTTCCTTGCCGTCCCGTGACAGGACATTATGGTCGGTATTCTGAAACACTTCCACCTCTCCACTCAAACTATTTCTTAAGGCCGGAAAGGAGATCAGTCTGGTTCTAATGAGTGTATATTTAGGTTCATGGTACAGAAGAAGGGGCAGATTATCAAAAGGGTCATAAAACTACCCCTGGAAATGCCCAAATCCATACGAAAGCCTTGTCAAATCTGTGTGCTGGGCCGCCCAAAGGTATAAGAATATGACCCTATCATTCCTCACCACTATCAAGCTGGTTGGCGGTCACAGTCGCTGGCGAGGTCGGGGCCAGCGACTTGTGTTGGGACGGACTCAACACAGCTCCTTCAGAGTGGAGGCCGTTTTACCCCCAAAAGGGGAATCACTCAACCAATAGACATTAGAAATAGATATATGAGTTGTTGATTGATAGTGTGTGTGTGTGTGTGTGTGTGTGTGTGTGTGTGTGTGTGTGTGTGTGTCCTCTATGAGGCTACTTAAGACACAGCCTCCCCTTGTGGCTTGTTATTAGGAGACGAGGAGGAGGAGAAGGAGGAGGTGGAAGAAGAAGAAGAAAAAGCTAATGATGAGTGAAGGGAAGTGGGAGGAGGAGCAAGACGAGGAGGATTAGCGGATGCAGGAGTTTAAGGAAGGAGGAAGAGGAGGAGGAGGAGGGATACCGAAGAAGGACTTAGCAGCAACTCCTTGAGGGCAAGAAGCGGCGTGCTGGGGGAATGCATAAACACTGTGGCCTTTCCCTGCGTCTCTTCTTCACTACCTCATTGACAGCGGGGCCTTGGCGGGGGTTGGAAGCGGGGATGGAGAGGAGAGAGGTAGAGGCAGGAGCGAGGAGAAAAAGATTACCATACACCTTTTTATATTGGCCT
This sequence comes from Eriocheir sinensis, assembly GCF_024679095.1. Lineage (NCBI taxonomy): Eukaryota > Metazoa > Arthropoda > Malacostraca > Decapoda > Varunidae > Eriocheir > Eriocheir sinensis. The sequence goes on from NW_026110747.1 coordinate 6,866, forward strand.
GAGCTCACCTTACCTTACCTGCCCTGTACTAATGACTTCCTTAAGCTCACCTTTCATAGCGCGTTACGTGAGGAGGGTGATTATGTACGAGTGTCTTATTTTGGGTCTGGTCCATAGTGTTCATAAGCTTGGCGCCTCACTGGAGACCGAGAGAAAAAAACTAAAGCCTGTATTTTTAAACGTATCGGCCAGTCAGATCGCCTGTTTGAAAAGCCTCTCGTAGAAGTTGCTGAGCTATTCATAGACTGTTTTGTGATCCTGGTGATAGTTTTACACGACTTCTGCATCTTGAAAGGGAAAAGCACCCATAAAAACCCGGGTAGTCTTCTCTGTGGCCTGTGGAAATAGTCGTAGTGGGAGCCCGAGGCGTATAAAAATATGGACTTAAGACGTAATGCAATTTTTTTTTTTTTTTTTTTTTTACAGCAAAGGAGACAGCTCAAGGGCACAAAAAAGTAAACATTAATAAAATAAAAAAAAAGCCCGCTACTCGCTGCTCCTAAAAAGAATCCAAAGAGGTGGCCGAAAGATAAGTCAGTTTCGGGAGGAGAGGTGTCCTGATACCCTCCTCTTGAAAGAGTTCAAGTCGTAGGCAGGAGGAAATACAGATGAAGGAAGATTGTTCCAGAGTTTACCAGCGTGAGGGATGAAAGAGTGAAGATGCTGGTTAACTCTTGCATAAGGGGTTTGGACAGTATAGGGATGAGCATGAGTAGAAAGTCGAGTGCAGCGGGCAGCTGGAGGGGGTGAGGCATGCAGTTAGCAAGTTCAGAAGAGCAGTCAGCGTGGAAATATCGATAGAAGATAGAAAGAGAGGCAACATTGCGGCGGAATTTAAGAGGTAGAAGACTATCAGTATGAGGAGGAGAGCTGATGAGACGAAGAGCCTTTGCCTCCACTCTGTCCAGAAGAGCTGTGTGAGGGAGCCCCCACATATGAGATGCATACTCCATACGAGGGCGGACACGGCCACTGTATTTGGACAGCAACTGTGCAGGGGAGAAGAACTGGCGGAGACGGTACAGAACGCCCAGCCTCGAGGAAGCTGATTTAGTAAGAGATGAGCTATGAAGTTTCCAGTTGAGATTTTGAGTTAAGGATAGACCGAGGATGTTTAGTGTTGAGGAAGGTGATAGCTGGGTGTTGTCAAAGAATAGGGGATAGTTGTTTGGAAGATTGTGTCGAGTGGATAGGTGGAGAAACTGTGTTTTTGAGGCGTTGAAGGACACCAGGTTCTTCTTGCCCCAATCGGAAATAATAGTAAGGTCTGAGGCTAAGCGTTCTGCAGCCTACAGCCTTGAGTCGTTAAGTTCCTGAATGGTGGGTCTTCTATTAAAAGAAGTTGAATAATGCAGAGTGGAATCATCGGCGTAGGAATGGATAGGACAGTTCGTTTTTGAAAGAAGATCATCAATGAACAACAGAAAAAGAGTGGTAGATAGGACAGAAACCTGTGGGACACAACTGTTAATAGATTTATGGGAAGAACAGTTAACGTATAAAACGGAAGAAATAGAAAGGTCAGAAAGTAAACTTTAGATAAAGGTAAAGAGAGAAGGATAGAAACCTTAGGAGGTAGTTTAGAAAGCAAGATTTGTGCCAGACCTATCAAAAGCTTTTGATATGTCCAGCGCAATAGCAAAAGTTTCACCGAAACGGCTAAGAGAGGATGACCAAGAGTCAGTTAAGAAGGCTAGGAGATCACCAGTAGAACGCCCCTTGCGGAACCCATACTGGCGATCAGATAGAAGGTCAGAAGTGGAAAGGTGCTTTTGAATCTTACGGTTAAGGATTGATTCAAAAGCTTTAGATAGACAAGAAAGTAAAGCAATAGGACGGTAGTTTGAGGGATTAGAGCGGTCACCCTTCTTAGGTACAGGCTGTGTGAAGGCATACTTCCAGCAAGAAGGAAAGGTAGATGTTGACAGGCAGAGGCGAAAGAGTTTGACCAGGCAGGGTGACAGCACGGAGGCACAGTTTTTAAGGACAATAGGAGGCGCTCCATCAGGTCCATAAGCCTTCTGAGGATTGAGGCCAGAGAGGGCATAGAAAACATCATTTTGAAGAATCTTTATAACAGGCATAAAGGAGTCAGAGGGGGGATGAGTAGGAGGAATATGCCCAGAATCGTCCAGAGTGGAGTTTTTAGAAAAAGTTTGAGAGAAGAGTTCAGCCTTAGAGATAGATGAGACGGCAGTGTTGCCGTCAGGACTGAGGAGTGGAGGGAAAGATGAAGAAGTGAAGTTGGAGGAGATGTTTTTGGCTAGATGCCAGAAGTCACGGGAAGAGTTAGAGAAAGCAAGAACATAAGAACATAAGAATGCAGGAGTCTGCAAGAGGCCGGTAGGCACGATTTCGGGCAGAAATGTAAAGTTCATAATTAGCATTAGTTTGAAGGCTCTGGTATCTTTTGTGAGCTACCTCTCTATCATTGACAGCACGAGAACAAGCGTGATTAAACCAAGGCTTTTAGCGTGAGGAGTAGAGAAAGAACGAGGAATGTATGCCTCCATTCCAGAGACAATCACCTCTGTGATGCGCTGAGCACACACAGAGGGGTCTCTATCCTGGAAGCAATAATCATTCCACGGGAAATCGGAAAAGTACATCCTCAGGTCGTCCCACCGAGCTGAAGCAAAATGCCAGAAGCATCGCCTCTTCGGTGGGTCCAGAGGATGTACAGGAGCGATAGGACAGGATGCAGAAATAAGATTGTGATCGGAGGAGCCCAACGGAGAGAACAGTTTGACAGAATAAGCAGAAGGGTTTGAGGTAAGGAAGAGGTCTAGAATGTTGGGCCGATCTCCAAGACGGTCAGGAATACGTGTAGGGTGCTGGACCAACTGCTCTAGGTCGTTGAGGATAGCAAAGTTGTAGGCTTGTTCACCAGGATGGTCAGTGAAAGAGGATGAAAGCCAAAGCTGGTGGTGAACATTGAAATCTCCTAGGATGGAGATTTCAGCGAAGGGAGAGTGGGTCAAGATGTGCTCCACTTTAGAATTCAAATAGTCAAAGAATTTTACATAGTTGGTAGAGTTAGGTGAGAGATAAACAGCACAGATGTATTTAGTAATAGAATGACAGTGAAGTCTTAACCAGATGGTGGAAAATTCAGAAGAGTCAAGGTCGTGGGCACGAGAGCAAGTGATGTCGTTGCGCACGTAGGCGCAACATCCAGCTTTGGATTGAAATTTAGGATAGAGATAGTAGGAGGGAACAGAGTAGAGATTGCTGTCAGTAGCCTCAGAAACCTGTGTTTCGGTAAGGAAGAGAAGGTGAGGTTTAGAGGAGGAGAGATGATGTTCCACAGAATGAAAATTAGAGCGAAGACCGCGAATGTTGCAGAAAGAGAAGAAAAGGCTGGTTTGTAACATGAAGAGCCGAGATGATGAATGTGTTATTGGTCGTTATTTCTATAGCGTTCAGAAGCTTGGAGACTTATAAAAGAATGAGAGAAAAAAATTAAGACAGATGAATAGAGGGTAGGGTGAAGAAGGGCTGAGACATAGATAGATAGATGATAGACATGGATGGATAGATAGATAGAGAGATAGAGATAGATAGATAGAGAGAGAGAGAGAGAGAGAGAGAGCAGTAGCATAGCGTCTCGACCACCTGCATCTCTCCCTCCTCTGTGTGATGTGCATGTCCAAAGTATGAGATACCTAACGTGCCTCCTCCTCCTCCTCCTCCTCTCTCTTCAGTCTCACTCTCTTCTTCCTCTCTCATAGTTATCTTTTTCTTTTCTTTTCTTTTCCTTTTTCTTTTTTGTTACATTTCATTCTTCGTTGTTCCTTAATTTCAGTTAGAGAGAGAGAGAGAGAGAGAGAGAGAGAGAGAGAGAGAGAGAGAGAGAGAGAGAGAGAGAGAGAGAGAGAGAGAGAGAGAATAATTATGAGGTATGTTTGCTGGTCTATTGTTCATTTGATTTATAGCTGATTATGTCTGATTTTTTATTATTATTATTTTCATTATTATTATTATTATTATTATTATTATTATTATTATTATTATTATTATTATTATTATTATTATTATTATTATTATTATTATTATTATTATTATTTTATTATTATTATTATTATTATTATTATTATTATTATTATTATTATTATTATTATTATTATTATTATTATTATTATTATTATTATTATTATTATTATTATTATTATTATTATTATTATTGTTATTATTATTATTATTATTATTATTATTATTATTATTATTATTATTATTATTATTATTATTATTATTATTATTATTATTATTATTATTATTATTATTATTATTATTATTATTATTATTATTATTATTATTATTATTATTATTATTATTATTATTATTATTATTATTATTATTATTATTATTATTATTATTACTACTACTACTACTACTACTACTACTACTACTACTACTACTACTACTACTACTACTATCCATGACTACAACAAGTACTACATCATCAGGTGACCAGATGACCGTGGTGTTTGTGTGTGTGTGTGTGTGTGTGTGTGTGTGTGTGTGTGTGTGTTCCTGTAAAGTATGTAGCAAAAAAAAAAAAGGAAGATTAAGCTTGTTTAAAGAATAAGGATGTTAAGTCTCCTAGCCATTTGCTGACAGGCGGGGGACGGATCGGGGCGTGGCGGGGCGAAGGGTGACGGGCGAGGAGGAGGAGGAGAAGGAAGAAGAGGAGGAAGGGAAGAGGAAGGAGGAGGTGGAGAAGGAAGCAGAAGAATATTATTACAAAACGAGGGGGAGGAGTAGAGAGAGAGAGAGAGAGAGAGAGAGAGAGAGAGAGAGAGAGAGAGAGAGAGAGGAATGTGGGTGATGGAGGAGGAAGGATAAGAAGGAAAGATAAGGAAAATGGGAGAGATAAATGGAGAAGGAAGAAAATATGTGCATGTATAAAAAACGGAAGAGGAGGAGGAGGAGGGTCAAGAAAAAGGAGAAGGAGAGAAATAAGAGAAGGGAAAGGTTGTTAAAGAGGAAAAAGGAGAAAAACAAAAGACAGACGAAAGGAAACGTTAAGAAAATAGAGGAAAGGAAGAAAGATAAAAATGAGAAAAAGCAAAAAAAAAAAACACGAAGGGAGGAAGAGGAAGAGGAATGGCATACATAAAGTGAAATAAAGGGAAGATAGACGAAATAGATAGATAGATATAGAGATAAATAGAGATAAAGAAGAAAAGAGAACGAGAGAGATGAAGTAGGGACAGGAGAAGGGAAGGAGGAAGGAAGGCAGTAAGGAAGAAGTGTGGGAGTGACCGAGGGAAGGGAGGGAAAGGAGGGAGAGAAGTGGAAGGGGAGGAGAGCTCAGTCGGTCGGTTGGTCGGTCAGGTGTTTGCTAGGTCGAAGTCTAATAATGATGGAAGTGAATAATAGCAACAAAAAACACGAGATAAAACAAGGCAAGAGGAACACATCACATAAATCAACGAGCGAGTGTGCAATCTGAGCTTATAAGGGCGAGCGATCGGCGGCCTTATTTGACTTCTTGATGTAAATTTGACCCGGCTTAGGACAGCGATTGCAAGCTGAGTGTTTCTTTGCGAGATTAAAAAATGTTGGGGAGAGAGAGAGAGAGAGAGAGAGAGAGAGAGAGAGAGAGAGAGAGAGAGAGAGAGAGAGAGAGAGAGAGAGAGAGAGAGGAGACCACAGAAATATCTTGCCTCACACACACACACACTCACACAGACACACACACACACACACACACACACACACACACACACACACACACACACACACTTCAACACCTCACCCTCCACACACTTCCTCCTTCCCACACACACTTCCCTCTCCCCACACACACGCACACTCTCTCTCTCTCTCTCTCTCTCTCACTCTCTATCAAATTAACTGCGTAAGAAAAACAGTATAAGAATGCTTAAAATTTTCCATGCTTCCAAGGATTTTTTTTTTTTGATCCAGCTTTATTTATTTGTATTTCAACGATTTATTAACTTACTTGTGTTTATTTTATTGTCTTTTTTTGCATTCTTTCTGCCCTATTTGTTTTTTTTATTACCTCTTTTTTATTCTTATGTTGACCTCAAATGATCTCTCGCCACCCGACTACCTTGGATACTTTACCTTTCTTTTTGCTACCTGTGCCACACACGCTCCCCCCCCCCCCCCCCCCTCCACACACATATACACGCTAGACACCCCTTTTTTGTGTGTGCCTCCGTGCCTACGTTTGTCTTCGTCCATTGTCCGTGCTTTTTTTCTTAACTTATCTAAGGCTGTTTTGTCCCCTTACCCACCTCACCTCACCTTACCTTACCTTACCTTACCTGATCTGACCTCACCTCACCTCACTTCGTATAAACTCACCTCACTTCATTTCATTTACCTTCCCTTGTCTCAACTCATCTTACTCTACCTTACCTGATCTGATCTCACCTCACCTCACCTCACTTCATATCAACTCACCTCACTTAATTTCACTTACCTTGCCTTGCCTTAACTCACCTTACTCTACCTTACCTGATCTGACCTCACCTCACCTCACCTCATTTCACTTACCTTACCTTGCCTTAACTCACCTTACTCTACCTTACCTGATCTGACCTCACCTCACCTCACTTCATTTCACTTACCTTGCCTTAACTCACCTTATTCTACCTCATCTCATCTTACCTGAGCTGACCTCACCTCACCTCACTTCATATCAACTCACCTCACCTCATTTCACTTACTTTGCCTTGCCTTAACTCACCTTATTCTACCTTACCTTATCTTACCTCACCTGAACTCACTTCATATCAACTCACCTCACTTCATTTCACTTACTTTGCCTTGCCTTAAATCACCTTATTCTACCTTACCTTATATTGCCTGATCTGACCTCACTTCATCTCATATCAACGCACCTCACTTCACTTCATCTTACCTTACCTTACCTGCCTGAACTGAACACAGCGCACCTTACCTTATCTTACACTCCTTAATCTTTCAGCTCACCTCGGGTCTTCAAGGTGATAGGACGTGCTCTGACTAGCTCTTGGACTGACCATGTCTGGTGGGATGAGTTACAGTGGTGCAGTGAGGGGAGGAGGCGGGGCCGGTGGGGGTACAGTTGAGTTGGTGAATTCTCTCTTGGTGAGAATAGAAGAGTTGGAGAGGACTGTGGAGGCCATGAGGAAGGAAAATCAAATCCTTCTTTCATCAGGTCCTCAGACAGACGATGCACATAGTACGCCGCCACAAGATGGGGGCTGGCAGGTAGTTCGGAGCCATGACAACCGCTTGAGGTTGAAAAGGTCCAATCCTGCGGGTGTGGAGTGCCGCAACTCCTTCCAGGCTCTCTCTGAGCCGAGGGAGGAGGAAGGATTGGAGGAGCAGGAGGTGAAGGAGAGGAGGGCAGTTGACAAATCCCTGCCCAGAGGTAACATTTTGGTTGTTGGGGATAGCCAGGTCAGGTTGTTAGATAGGGCCTTTTGTGCTAAAGATAGGACACGTAGGACCAGGGTGTGTTTTCCTGGGGCGGGGATTAAGGATGTCAGCGACAGGGTAGAGTCGTGCATGTCAGGCGAGGGAGTCAAACCCATCGTCTGCCTGAGCGTGGGAGGGAACGACATAGGCAGGTTAGGTAGCGAACAGCTTCTGCGTCGTTACAGTGAGGCTCTTAGAAGAGTTACGTCCAAGGGCGGGGTTCCTGTGGTGTGTGAGGTTCTGCCAAGGCGGCGGGTTGGTGGCATTTGGCTGCCCAGGGCTATTGCATTAAACTGCAGGTTGGCAGATTATTGCAAAGCCAATGGATGGACATTTGTCGACGACTGGGACCGTTTCTTTGGCAAGAACCACCTATACCAGGGGGACGGGGTCCACCTTTCATGGGAGGGGGTACAGATCTTGTCTGATGCCCTTGAACGTGGATTGGGGGCCCTGCAGGTTTTTTTAGGGTAAGTAAGAAGGGGCCTAAGATGGCAATACCAAGTGGGAGCACTAAAAGTTGTAATGATAATAGCAGCTAAAGAGTAAGGCAAGGGGTAGGTCTAAATGTGTACTATACAAACAGTAGAAGTATTAGGAATAAGATAGATTTATTGAGGGGAAAGGCGTGCGTAGAGAAATTTGATATGATAGCGATCACAGAGTCATGGATGAACACTGCAGACAGACACTTTCTCCCAGAATTAGAGATTGAAGGGTATAAGTTACTCCACCAAGATCGAATAGGCAGGAAGGGGGGTGGGGTCGCACTCTTCGTCAGGGACAATCTTAAGTGTGTCAATAACAACTCAATCAAGGAAGATAGCAATACAGAATCCCTCTGGGTAGAAACAATAGGTAGGAAGAGAAGCTTGTCATCGGAGTACTTTACAGACCGCCCAACCTTACCAGGGACAGTAGCCAACCCCTTTTACAGGAAATTAGTAGGGCGTCAAGATATAGAAATGTGTGTAATTGGGGATTTCAATTATAGGAACACAGAGTGGGATACTTTATCCGGAGACCAAGAGGCACGTGATTTGTTAGATGTGATACAGGATAGTTTCCTTAAGCAGTTAATAAGAACACCAACGAGGGAAGAAAATATTTTGGATTTGTTGTTAACTAATAGAGAGGACATAATAAGCAACATTGAGGTTGGGAATTCATTAGGTAACAGTGATCATAAGGAAATTAGATTTAATATTAAATGGGAGGATAGAGTAAGCAGTAACAACACATTAATACCTGACTTCAGGAAGGCAGACTACGAGGGGCTAAGAAAGCAGCTGCAGAGGCTTAGGGGAGTGAGATCAGAAGTAGGTCAGGACCCAGAGCAGGGAAGGGCGGTAATCTCTGGTGAGGTCACTAGTCAGGTCAGTAGCTTGGAGGGAGAGTACAATAGTCTGGCCAGGGAGATTAAACTAGGGCAAAAACAGTTTATACCTTACAGGGAAGTCAGGTCAACAGGTAAGTACCCGCGATGGATTACAGACAGGCTAAAAACTGAGATAGGAAGGGAAAGAGGACTATATGTTAGAATCAAAAGGGGGGAAAATCACCTAAGGGATAGTTACAACGATTTAGCTAGAGCAGTAAAGAACACGCTTATGGCAAAACGTAATTATGAGATTAGAATTGCCAGGAAAGCAAAGACCAATCCAAAGGGCTTCTTTCAGCTTTATAAGACCAAGGTTAGGGATAAGATAGGGCCGCTTAAGTCAGGAGAAACACTGATTGATAGTGATGAGGAAATGAGCGAGACGTTAAATAGATATTTCTTAACTGTATTTACCAAAGAAAGATTAGATGATATACCTCAGGGAGAACAGATCTACAGGGGAGAAGAGGTAGAAGGATTAACCGACATCAACATAAGTAGGGAGCTCGTGATTAGACAGATTGATAGACTTAAAGTCACTAAGGCGCCAGGACCAGATGAACTTTTCCCCAGGGTAATAAAGGAATGTGAGACTGAAATCAGTGGGCAGTTAACATAAGTGTTTAGGAAGTCACTAGACACAGGGGTGGTGCCTGTTTCATGGAGGCAGGCACACGTTACTCCAATATTTAAGAAGGGAGACAAATCTTCTATGGAAAACTATGGGCCGATAAGTTTGACGTCAATTTTAGGTAAAATGATTGAGTCAGTAATAGCTGTTAGTATTAGGGACCATATTGACAGACAATTTAATTCACGACTTAGCATGGGTTTATTAAAGGAAAGTCGTGCCTCACTAATCATATATCCTTTTACAATAGGGTATACGAGGCAGCTGACAATGATGAGAGCTATGATGTAGTTTATCTTGATTTTAGTAAGGCCTTCGATAAGGTACCTCACAAGAGACTGTTCGATAAAGTCAGGGCTCATGGAATAAGAGGGAAGGTATTTGATTGGATTAAGGCGTGCATTAGCGACAGGAAACAGAGGGTTACCATTAACGGTAAAAAATCCGAATGGGGTAATGTTACCAGTGGGGTTCCTCAAGGTTCAGTTTTAGGCCAGCTTTTATTCATTATCAACATCAGTGACATAGACAATGGGATAACTAGTGACATAGGTAAATTTGCAGCTGACACCAAAATAGGACGCACTATTAGGACAGGGGAGGATGCTAGAGCACTGCAGGAGGATCTCAACAAACTGTCAGCTTGGTCTGAGAAATGGCAAATGAATTTTAACATCACCAAGTGTAGCGTACTTAATGTAGGAGCACGCAACCCATTACACGGGTATAGTTTAGACTCCACAGCGATAGGCAGATCAGAGTGTGAAAGGGATTTGGGAGTGTTAGTGAACTCTGACCTAAAACTAAGGAAGCAATGTATTAGTGCGAGGAATAGGGCGAACAGGGTATAAGGCTTTATTAACAGGACGGTAACCAACAGGAGTGCAGAGGTAATCCTCAGACTCTATTTAGCGTTAGTTAGGCCACATTTAGATTATGCTGTCCAGTTTTGGTGCCCACACTACAGAATGGACATCATCTTGCTAGAATCAGTTCAGAGGAGGATGACCAAGATGATTCAGAAGCTGAGGAACCTCCCTTATCAAGATAGTCTGAAACATCTAAACTTACATTCACTAGAAAGACGAAGAGTGCGGGGAGATCTGATAGAAGTTTTCAAATGGGTCAAGGGTTACAACAAAGGCGATATAATTAAAGTACTGAGAATTAGCCAGCAGGATAGAACACGCAGTAATGGATTTAAATTAGAAAAGTATAGATTTAGGAGAGAGATAGGCAAGCATTGGTTTAATAATAGGGTGGTGGGGGAATGGAGTAGACTCGGCAATCACAGAAGTTAGTGCAGGGACGATAGTTTGTTTTAAGAGTAAACTGGATAGCTACATGGACGAGGATGACAGGTGGCAGTGAGGTGTGGGTGCAGTAAAGAGACAGGGTACTGGAGCGTACGCTCGTACCGAAGGTAAACCAGGATCAAGCCTCTACCTGTAACCCCTGAAACTACACCTCACCCATCGTGAGTAGTGGAGGGGATTCTGGAGCTGCCCTGTGTAGGCCACTCGGCCTCTTGCAGTTTCCCTGTTCTTATGTTCTTATGTGTAGCGCGTGCTCAGGTAAACAGTACTTTTTTTCCCACGACTACACTTTTCCTTCATACTCTTCCTTCTCCCTTTTTTCTTTACTTTTTTATTAGTCTTCTTCGTGGTGGTGCCTCTGGACCGTTGCACAAGTTTTATTTTTAGTGTGTGTCTCTTTTTAGTGTTTGTACCTGTGTCCTCACCTCTGTTGCTCTTATTTTTAGTCAAGAAGAAAACAAAGAAAATAATTACCGCTTCTTCATCCTGGTTACGAAATATCAGGGAAAACAGGAGGGAGGGGGGATGTGTGTGTGTGTGTGTGTGTGTGTGTGTGTGTGTGTGTGTGTGTGTGTGTGTGTGTGTGTGTGTGTGTGTGTAACTTGTCATTCTTCGCGTCTGAGCTGCCGGCGACCTGATTCTTACAAGGAGGAGAATAGGAGGAGGAGGAGAGGAGATAACAGGAGGAGGAGGAGGAAAACAATAAAAGTGAAACAATCCTCCCTGCTGCCCATTATGACACACACACACACACACACACACACACACACACAGACAAGCACCAGACAGTAATGTGAGAACGATGTCAAGGTTATGGTTTTGCGTGCATGTGTGTGTGTGTGTGTGTGTGTGTGTCTTTAGATCATCACCTCATTCACCACCATCATTTTATGGGGAGGCGGTGGCTGAGTCGTCAAAGTAACGGCCTCGTGTTCAGGAGGACGCGAGTTCAATCCCCGCCCGGTGCCACCAAGCTGGGATTTTTCAGCCGCCGCCGAGTGGCTTAAAACTACCCACATGCTGTCCAGAAGACCACCTATCAACCCGGACTCTAGATTCTAGGATCAAAGATGAGCTCTGGGAGGGCAGCATGAGCCAATGCAAGATGGCGCCACTATAAACACTTGCCTGCGCCAGAACGGGCTGGGCCGACCATCAGGACCTACCGGAGAGAAGCCTTGGACCGACCATCAGGATCCACCTGGAAGAAGCCTACCGGCGCAATAGGCTGCAATGTAAAAAAAAAAAAAAAAAAAAAAACCACCACCACCACAGCGCAGTAAGTGTGTGGTCTCGGCAATCCGTATACAAGATATTCTCCATGGTTTTATAAGTGCTGGACTCCCTGTCGCCACCCCGAAAGAGCTTGGCGCTACTTACGTACTTGTGTACTTGTGGTTCTTTTTTCCTTTCCTGCCAGCTTTGGCTGGGAGGAGCCTTCGCCTTTGCTGTCCTTCATCTTCCACCTTTGATTAAATAGTTAGTGTAGCTTGTCACAAACAGCCTCGTAAGGACGAGCAGGTCTGCTGTTGTTTGTTCTTCCTTTGTGTTTCTTTTTTTGTGTGTTGGAAGAAGGAAGCAGGGAGGCCTTTCCTTGAGTGTGTGACCTCGACTATCTGTAGGCCTCCTCCTCCTCCTCATTTTTTATGAGATGTATTTAGGCAGTGTGCGAGCCTAATGGGAGGTGAGGAAGCAGAATGTTCTCAGGTGTGTGGGCGTGATCACCTGAATACAAATACGAGTTGTGTTGGAATGCGTGTGTCGACCCAAGGAAGCAGCGACACTAAGTTCAATGCCCATGCCTCAGGTAACAAAACTTTGGTCCTCCCCGGCGGGGAATCGAACCCCGGTCTCCCGCGTGACAGGCGGGGATACTCACCACTATACTACCGAGGACTGAAGGGGAGGAGAAAGTTACTAGTACTTGTACCACCACTACTACCACTGCTGCTGGGCGGGGATGGTTGTTGTGGTGGTGTTGGTGGTAGTAATAGTACTAGTATTTGTCTCGGTAGTAGCAGCAGTAGCAGCAGCAGTAATTTTATTCCTAATCTGCTATAACTCTGCCATACTACTGCTACTACTAATACTAAAAATAGTAATGTGATGATGATAGAATAGAATAAAATAAAAATAAACAGAGCTTTTCCATCTTGATGCTAAACTCAAAACTCAAACTAGAATGAGCTGAGGGGGAGAGGGAGGGAGAAGAGAGGGAGAGGGAGACGAGAGGGAGGAGGAAGGTGGAAGGCAGAAGAGTATCGTGTTGACGGGTGTGGGTGATGTAGAGAGAGGCAGTAGAGAAGGGAGGTGGGAGGAGGGGAGAAGAGATGGGAGGAGGGGAGAAGAGATGGGAGGAGGGGAGAAGAGATGGGAGGAGGAGAGAAGAGATGGGAGGAGGGGAGAAGAGATGGGAGGAGGGGAGAAGAGATGGGAGGAGGGGAGAAGAGATGGGAGGAGGGGAGAAGAGATGGGAGGAGGGGAGAAGAGATGGGAGGAGGGGAGAAGAGATGGGAGGAGGAGAGAGATGGGAGGAGAAGAGATGGGGAGGGGAGAAGAGATGGGAGGAGGTGAGAAGAGATGGAAGGAGCTGAGAAGAGATGGAGAGGGAGAAGAGATGGAGGAGGAGGAGGGAGAAGAGATGGGAGGAGGGGAGAAGATGGGAGGAGGGGAGAAGAGATGGGAGGAGGGGAGAAGAGATGGGAGGAGGGGAGAAGAGATGGGAGGAGGGGAGAAGAGATGGGAGGAGGGGAGAAGAGATGGGAGGAGGGGAGAAGAGATGGGAGGAGGGGAGAAGAGATGGGAGGAGGGGAGAAGAGATGGGAGGAGGGGAGAAGAGATGGGGGGAGCTGAGAAGAGATGGTCTTTGAATGATTAACAACAGTGACCTTACAAAACAACAACAACAACAACACCAACTGCCGGGCTTTATTCCTTCCGTCCTTCCTTTTACTTCATACAATTAACACTTTTCTTTTATATTTTCTTTATCTTCTTACAACAACCAACACAACTTTTGCTTCCATCTTTTCTTTGATCCCACGTAGCACACTCTTTTCCTTTTCTGTTTTTTTATCCTTTTTACAGCTTAAAACAATGACAACAACGAAAACGAGCATAACAATTTTTTTTTTTTATTCATCCTTGCATTTCATAAAACTCACAAGTTTTATCCTGTTCATTTCTTTTTAATATTCTGATCACCTTACAATAAGAGCAACAAAAACAACAACAACAACAGCAGCATTCAGTACACCAACCTTTATATATATTTTTCCTTCTGTCTAACAAACCAACACCTCTTTCGTTATTCCTTTGTGATTATATGTTCAGCCAGACGATATATTTCTTCTCTCTAAGTTGTTGATCTTTTATATACATTTTCATGCCTCTCCTTCTCTCTCTCTCCTCTTTTCACGTAATACCTTCGAAATTGACACTCTTACCCTCTTCCTCGCTCTTTTCATTTATATTTTTATCTTCTCACTCTCTCACTTTTATATTTTCCTTCAGTCACTTTATTGCGACTTTATTTGCGGCGCCGCCTTGACTTGACCCTCGACTCAGTGTGTCCTGAGATGAGAGAGAGAGAGAGAGAGAGAGAGAGAGAGAGAGAGAGAGAGAGAGAGAGAGAGAGAGAGAGAGAGAGAGAGAGAGAGAGAGAGAGAGAGAGAGAGAGAGAGAGAGAATTACATAGAAAATCAGACCACACAGACCCCATGGTCCAGACTTGGTGGTCTGTCCTTAAACCTAAGTGATTTTACATTAATCAGAAGACTCCTAAACGTTGCATTTCTACTCTAGTTGATATTAAGTTGATGGAAGTGACGGTCGAGCTTAATTTTGAAAGAGTCAATCGTGTTACACTGGACCACTGATGGTGGGAGCTTATTCCATTCTCGCACTACAACGTTGGTGAAGAAAAATTTGGTGCAGTCTAAATTTACTTGTCTACATCTGAGTTTTACGCCATTGTTCCTCGTTCGCAAAGTGTCATCGATCATAAACAATGTTGATCTGTACATTCGTGAAACCATTAAGTATTTTAAAACATTCGATCAGTTTTGCTCGGAGGCGACGTTTCTCAAGAGAGAACATGTTAAGGGTAGAAAGCCTTTCTTCGTAGGATTTGTTGCGCAAGGAAGGGGTCATTTTCGTTGCCCGACGCTGAACACCTTCTAATTTAGCAATATCCTTTGCATGGTGGGGAGACCAAAACTGTACCGCATATTCCAAGTGGGGTCTGACTAAGCTATTGTAGAGCGGGAGTATTACATCTTTATTCTTGAATAAAAAGTTCCTTTTAATGAAGCCCAACATTCTGTTCGCTTTATTTGCTGCATCGATGCATTGCTGTGAGAATTTGAGGTTTGACGCGATTTTGACCCCTAAGTCCTTGACGCATTGAACGCTTTTGAGTTTAACGCCGCGCATTTCGTAATCGAACTTCTTATTCCTCGTTCCAACTTGAAGGACCTGGCACTTGTCTACGTTAGAGGGCATCTCCCATCTATCCGACCAAGCTAAAATTCTGTGCAAATCCTCTTGGAGGCTTTGCCTGTCTTCGTCAGTGAGAACCGAGTTACCAATCTTTGTGTCGTCTGCAAATTTACTAATGCGGTTATTGAGTCCAACATCCACGTCGTTGATGTAAATAATGAAGAGCACTGGGCCAAGAACCGTACCGAGCCCTGAGGGACGCCACTAGTGACCGGCGCCCACTCTGAGTTAAATCCGTCAATCACTACTCTTTGTTGTCTGTTGCTCAACCAATTCGCGATCCATTGGTTTACTTGACCGTCAATACCTATTTGCTTTAATTTGTAAAGTAATTTATGTTGCGGGACTTTATCAAACGCTTTCTGGAAATCAAGATAGACTACGTCCAGTGATTTGGTTACGTCATAAACAGTGAAGAGGTCGTTATAAAAGGTTAATAGGTTTGATAGGCAGGATCTTTTGTTTCGGAAGCCATGTTGTGAGTCCCCAATTAATGAGTGGCTTTCAAGGTAACTCACAATTGTGTCTCTAATTATGCCCTCAAGTAGCTTACCTACAACCGAAATTAGACTAATGGGCCTGTAATTACCTGGTACTTTTTTGTCTCCTCTTAAAAATCGGTGCCACGTTAGCCTTTTTCTAATTTGAAGGGACGATGCCTTGTCGCAAAGATATATTGAATGCGGATGTGAGGGAGGAGAGTATTTCGCTCTTTGTTTCTTTCAGCAGAGCTGGATATACTTTGTCAGGTCCAGGACTTTTATTTGTTTTAAGTGATTTGAGGGCTTTAAGGACTTCATCGGGTTTTATTTCAAAGTTAGGCAATGCATGCTCGGGATTTACTTTAGTACTGGTGTTGGTGGTAGTGGTGGGAGGACTGTTATTATTAAACACCGAGGAAAAGTAATTGTTTAATAGGTTTGCAACGTGTTGGCTGTCAGTCACTAGTGCACCGTCGCTGTTTGTTAAAGGTCCAATTCCACTTCTGATCGCCTTTCTGTTGTTTATGTATCTGAAGAAGGATTTCGGATTATTTTTACAGTTGTCTGCAATATTTTCTTCATATCTACGCTTTGCCTGACGCACTAATCTTTTTACTCGTCGCCTGGCATCATTGTAAAGTCTAATGTTTTCGGGCGTGCTTTGCTCTTTCTTTAACCTGTAAAACAATTTTCTCTCCTTGACTGAGTGTTTAATTTCGCTATTAAACGAAGGTGGACTTTTATTAGTATTAATTCGCTTCTCGCACAAAAGGAAAAATGTGTACTGCTGAGAGAGAGAGAGGAGAGAGAGAGAGATAGAAATATACAACACAACCCCCACTAACGGAACTAAACCATTAAAAAGCAATACCATAATAATTACACAGCTCGCGGCCGGGGAAGCTTAGAGTCGCGGCAATGCTATAAGAGAGAGGGAGAGGGAGGGAGTGAGAGAGAGTGGGAGAGAGACTCGTTGCGGCCAGGTGAAGGTTGATGGTGGTAATTAATTTCTCTATTGATATAGTACAGGCGGGCAGTGCAACCAAAGGGAGAATTTATGGTTGGGAAATTGCCTCTTACTCTCCTTACGGGGGATGGAGGAATGGACAGAAAGAAATTTAATGGAGCTTTTCAAGGGGAGGTGAAGAGGAGGGAGGGGAATGGGTTATGGTACAGTCTTGATAATGGAGAGAGAGAGAGAGAGAGAGAGAGAGAGAGAGATTTACATAGATTTACATAGAAAATCAGACCACACAGACCCCATGGTCCAGACTTGGTGGTCTGTCCTTAAACCTAAGTGATTTTACATTAATCAGAAGACTCCAAAACGTTGCATTTCTACTCTAGTTGATATTAAGTTGAAGGAAGTGACGGTCGAGCTTATTTTTGAAGGAGTCAATCGTGTTACACTGGACCACTGATGATGGGAGCTTATTCCATTCTCGCACTACAACGTTGGTGAAGAAAAATTTGGTGCAGTCTGAATTTACTTGTCTACATCTGAGTTTTACGCCATTGTTCCTCGTGCGCAAAGTGTCATCGATCATAAACAATGTTGATCTGTCTACATTCGTGAAACCATTAAGTATTTTAAAACATTCGATCAGTTTTCCTCGGAGGCGACGTTTCTCAAGAGAGAACATGTTAAGGGTAAAAGCCTTTCTTCGTAGGATTTGTTGCGCAAGGAAGGGATAATTTTCGTTGCCGACGCTGAACACCTTCTAATTTAGCAATATCCTTTGCATGGTGGGGAGACCAAAACTGTACCGCATATTCCAAGTGGGGTCTGACTAAACTGGTGTAGAGCGGGAGTATTACATCTTTATTCTTAAATAAAAAGTTTCTTTTAATGAACCCCAACATTCTGTTCGCTTTATTTGCTGCATCGATGCATTGCTGTGAGAATATGAGGTTTGACGCTATTTTGACACACAAGTCCAAGACTCAATGAACGCTATTGAGTTTAACGCCGCGCATTTCGTAATCAAACTTCTTATTCCTCGTTCCAACTTGAAGGACCTGGCACTTGTCTACGTTAAAGGCATCTCCATCTATCCGACCAAGCTGAAATTTTGTGCAAATCCTCTTGGAGGCTTTGCCTGTCTTCGTCAGTGAGAACCGAGTTACCAATCTTTGTGTCGTCTGCAAATTTACTAATGCGGTTATTGAGTCCAACATCCACGTCGTTGATGTAAATAATGAAGAGCACTGGGCCAAGAACCGAGCCCTGAGGGACGCCACTAGTGACCGGCGCCCACTCTGAGTTAAATCCGTCAATCACTACTCTTTGTTGTCTGTTGCTCAACCAATTCGCGATCCATTGGTTTACCTGACCGTCAATACCTATTTGCTTTAATTTGTAAAGTAATTTATGATGCGGGACTTTATCAAAAGCTTTCTGGAAATCAAGATAGACTACGTCCAGTGATTTGGTTACGTCATAAACAGTGAAGAGGTCGTTATAAAAGGTTAATAGATTTGATAGGCAGGATCTTTTGTTTCGGAAGCCATGTTGTGAGTCCCCAATTAATGAGTGGCTTTCAAGGTAACTCACAATTTTGTCTCTAATTATGCCCTCAAGTAGCTTACCTACAACCGAAGTTAGACTAATGGGCCTGTAATTACCAGGTACTTTTTTGTCTCCTTTCTTAAAAATCGGTGTCACGTTAGCCTTTTTCCAATCTGAAGGGACAATGCCTTGTCGCAAGGACATATTGAATACGGTTGTGAGGGAGGAGAGTATTTCGCTCTTTGTTTCTTTCAGCAGAGTTGGATATACTTTATCAGGTCCAGGACTTTTATTTGTTTTAAGTGATTTGAGGGCTTTAAGGACTTCATCGGGTTTTATTTCAAAGTTAGACAATGCATTCTCGGGATTTACATTAGTACTGGTGTTGTTGTTGGTGGTGGGAGGACTGTTATTATTAAACACCGAGGAAAAGTAATTATTTAATAGGTTTGCAACGTGTTGGCTGTCAGTCACTAGTGCACCGTCGCTGTTTGTTAAAGGTCCAATTCCACTTCTGATCGCCTTTCTGTTGTTTATGTAACTGAAGAAGGATTTCGGATTATTTTTACAGTTGGCTGCAATATTTTCTTCATATCTACGCTTTGCCTGATGCACTAATCTTTTTACTCGTCGCCTTGCATCATTGTAAAGTCTAATGTTTTCGGGCGTGCTTTGGTCTTTCTTTAACCTGTAAGACAATTTTCTCTCCTTGACTGAGTGTTTAATTTCGCTATTAGAGAGAGAGAGAGAGAGAGAGAGAGAGAGAGAGAGAGAGAGAGAGAGAGAGAGAGAGAGATTTTGGCCACTTTTTCTTCTCCTTTACTGTAAAAAAAGCTAGATAAACAGATAGATATAGACATAGATACTGAGAGATAGCTAGATAGATAAATAGATACATACACACATATAGGCAAATTACTCACTGAAGCAACCCGTGATATATATTTGTTGATCACTCTGGAAGCATAAGCATACGAGAAACCCAAGCTTCTTAGTGTATTGCATAGATACGTAGTAGTTAAGACAATACAGTGCAAATAGAAGGCTTGTATGCAACACGGTGCCACGGGGTAATATTCCTAAGTGGCGGCGGAGTCAACTTCATAATCGTAGAGGAGTCGTGAGATAATCCTGGCGTGGGATGGATGGGCCCTCTTGGCTGTTCCTTCCGTCGCTTTCACTCCCACCTCCTGCCCTTTATATATCACGCTGTCATAATGTTCATATCGTTGGCCTGTGTCTGAGTGTGGGGAGGTATATGTGTGTGTGTGTGTGTGTGTGTGTGTGTGTGTGATTTCTTCTCCCTCCTCCAAATGCAATGATTATAATTGGTTGTAGAATTTACCGAGTCCTTAACGTCAACTTTTAATTAATTGAAAAGTGAGTCCCGCAGCATAGTAAAGGATGGACGATGAATAGGGTTTTGATTCCCGACAACACGCGCTAATCTTGTTCCCGGAGCTTTCCCCGCCGAGGAAGGTCAGCTTAACGCAGCCACAAGGGAGGTGTTAAGGTCATTAATTATCTTACGGCACACACACACACACACACACACACACACACACACACACACACACACACACACACAAAGAGGTCACATATATATACATTTTCGGCACCCTCCCGCCTGCCCAGCTGCCCCGCGTGACATGTGTTGAGGGCACTATCACATCAAGCATCGGGACGGAGGGCGGAGAAGGGGAGGAGGGTGGGGAGGGGTCGCAGGAGAGGCCAGAAACACCCTCTTGACAGCCGCTGACAGCCCGGCTCGCCGCCCACACCCCTGCACCGACGTGGGGTAAATAATCATTAGTTCTCCCTAAGCCCACACACACACACACACACACACACACACACACACACACACACACACACACGGGCGTCCGCTAAATAATGTCCTTTTGCTGCTCTGATGATGGGTACTTTTTGCGGCTTCGAGGCCCCGTTCTCTCTCTCTCTCTCTCTCTCTCTCTCTCTCTCTCTCTCTCTCTCTCTCTCTCTCTCTCTCTCTCTCTCTCACACACTATCAACACCTGTCTGAGATATAAAAAAATATGTATATGTGGATCTCTTGGCTTGTGTGTGTGTGTGTGTGTGTGTGTGTGTGTGTGTGTGTGTGTGTGTGTGTGTGTGTGTGTGTGTGTGTGTGTGTTTGTTATGATGTATACGTGTGTGTGTGTGTGTGTGTGTGTGTGTGTGTGTGTGTGTGTGTGTGTGTGTGTGAATACTTGTAACGATCCTGTAGTCTCTCGGTATTGAATTTTTATCTTACTTACATGGGTACCTACTTTTTTGCTGTTTATTGGTCCCTTTCTCTCTCACACACCCTCTCACACCATCTGACATTTAGCTATCACCCTGTCATCATGTTTGTATCGCTGGCGCGCGCGTGTGTGTGTGTGTGTGTGTGTGTGTGTGTGTGTGTGTGTGTGTGTGTGTGTGTGTGTGTGTATGTGTGTGTGTGTGTGTGTGTGTGTGTGTGTGTGTGTGTGTGTGTGTGTGTGTGTGTGTGTGTGTGTGTGTGTGTGTGTGTGTGTGTGTGTGTGTGTGTGTGTGTGTGTGTGTGTGTGTGTGTGAATACTTGTAACGATCCTGTAGTCTCTCTGTATTGAATTTTTATCTTACTTACATGGGTACCTACTTTTTTGCTGTTTATTGGTCCCTTTCTCTCTCACACACCCTCTCACACCATCTGACATTTAGCTATCACCCTGTCATCATGTTTGTATCGCTGGCGCGCGCGTGTGTGTGTGTGTGTGTGTGTGTGTGTGTGTGTGTGTGTGTGTGTGAAGGTATAGATGTGTGTGATTTCCTCCTCCTTCTCCACCTAATGTCCTTGTAGAATATATTATGAAGGGTACTTTTTGCAACCCATTTGATATGTGTGTGTGTGTGTGTGTGTGTGTGTGTGTGGGTGGGTGGGTGGGTGGGTGTGAGTGAGTTGGTGGGTGGGGTTTAACTTTTTATATATGAGCTTCCTATCGATCTGGCTGTTTTCAACCGCCTCTCAATCTGTCTATCTATCCACCTCTTTATCTCTTTCAAGGACTAAGTGGTGTATATGTATCTATGTGGGTGTATGTTTTTGTCTGTGGGTGTATGTATGGAAGTGGTGTATGTATGTTTATGTTGGTGTATATGTCTTTGTCTTTGGGTGTATGAATGGGAGTGCTGTATGTCTGTATATTCTGGAGTAATTTTCTATGTCTGTGGGTGTATGGGAGTGGTGTATGTCTGTCTATGTGGGTGTTTTTGTGGGATCGGTGTATTTCTATATATGTGGGTGTCTTTGTGGGATCGGTGTATTTCTATATATGTGGGTGTCTTTGTGGGATCGGTGTATTTCTATATATGTGGGTGTTCTTGCGGGAGTGGTGTATGTTTATATATGGGTTGTATATCTCTGTGTTTGTGGGTGTATAGGAGTGGTGTATGTCTGTCTATGTGGGTGCTTATGTCAATGTCTTTGGGTGTATGTCTGTGTGGCTTTATGTCTATATCTGTGGGTGTATGTCTGTCTCTTTGGCTTTATGTCTGTCTGCGGGTGTATGTCTGTCTGTGGCTTTATGTCTATATCTGTGGGTGTATGTCTGTCTCTTTGGCTTTATGTCTGTCTGCGGGTGTATGTCTGTCTGTGGCTTTATGTCTATGTCTGTGGGTGTATGTCTGTCTCTGGGTTTGTCTATGTCTCTGGGTGTATGTCTGTCGCAGTGGGTTTGTCTATGTCTGTGGGTGTATGTCTATCTCTGTGGGGTGTGCGTTTATTTCTATGTTTGTGAGTATGTCTTTTTATGTGGGTTTATGTCTATGTCTGTGGGCGTATGTCTATCAATGTGGGCTTATGTCTATGTCTGTGGGTGTATGTCTATCTCTGTGGGGTGTGCGTTTATTTCTATGTTTGAGAGTATGTCTTTTTATGTGGGTTTATGTCTATGTCTGTGGGCGTATGTCTATCAGTGTGGGCTTATGTCTATGTCTGTGAGTGTATGTCTATCTCTGTGGGTTCATGTCTATGTCTGTGGGTGTATGTCTTTCTATGAGGGTTTATGTCTATGTCTGTTGGTGTATGGGGGTGGAGTATGTCTGTCAGTGTGGGTGTATGCCTATATTTCTGTGTATCTATGGGAGTATTATATGTCTGTCCAAGTGGGTGTATATGTCTTTCTGTGGGTGTTGGGGAGTGATGTATGTTTGTCAAATTGATTATATACGTATGTCTATGTTTGTGGGTGTATGGGAGTGGTGTATGTCTGTCAGTGTGGGTGTATATGTCTTTCTGTGGGTGTAGGGGAGTGGTGTATGTGCCAATGTTAGTGTTTATTTCTATGTCTATTTGTGTGTCTATCTATGTGGGTGAATATATTTATGTTTGTGTGAATGGGAGTGGGGTATGTCTGTCAAAGTGGGTGTGGTTGTCATTCTGTGGGTGTATGTGGGTGTAGGGAAATGGTGTATGTCTCTATGTGAGTGAATATGTCTTTGTGGGTGTAGGGGAGTGGTGTATGTCTCTATGTGAGTGAATATGTCTTTGTGGGTGTAGGGGAGTGGTGTGTGTCTCTATGTGAGTGAATATGTCTTTGTGGGTGTAGGGGAGTGGTGTGTGTCTCTATGTGAGTGAATATGTCTTTGTGGGTGTAGGGAAATGGTGTATGTCTCTATGTGAGTGAATATGTCTTTGTGGGTGTAGGGAAATGGTGTATGTCTCTATGTGAGTGAATATGTCTTTGTGGGTGTAGGGAAATGGTGTATGTCTCTATGTGAGTGAATATGTCTTTGTGGGTGTAGGGAGATGGTGTGTGTCTCTATGTGAGTGAATATGTCTTTGTGGGTGTAGGGAAATGGTGTATGTCTCTATGTGAGTGAATATGTCTTTGTGGGTGTAGGGGAGTGGTGTGCGTCTCTATGTGAGTGAATGTCTTTCTGTGGGTGTATGGAAGTGGTGTATGTGTTTACCTCTATGTCAGTGAGTGTATGTCTATCCATGTGGGTGTATATGTCTATGTCTATGGGTATATTGAAGTGGTGTATGTCTGTCAGTGGGGGTGTATTCCTATATATCTGTGGATCTGTGGGAGTATTATATGTCTGTCCAAGTGGGTGTGTATGTCTTTCTGTGGGTGCATGGGAGTGGTATATGTCTGTCTTTGTGGGTGTATAAATACCGTCTGTGGGTGGATGAGAGTGGAGTCTGTCTGTGGGTGTATATGTCTATGTCTTTGGTGTGTGAATGGGAGTGGTGTAAGTCTCTATGTGGGTGTATATGTCTATGTCTTTGGTGTGTGAATGGGAGTGGTGTAAGTCTGTCTGTGGGTGTATATGTCTATGTCTTTGGTGTGTGAATGGGAGTGGTGTAAGTCTGTCTGTGGGTGTATATGTCTATGTCTTTGGTGTATGAATGGGAGTGGTGTAAGTCTGTCTGTGGGTGTATATGTCTATGTCTTTTGGTGTATGAATGGGAGTGGTGTAAGTCTGTCTGTGGGTGTATATGTCTATGTCTTTGGTGTATGAATGGGAGTGGTGTAAGTCTGTCTGTGGGTGTATATGTCTATGTCTTTTGGTGTATGAATGGGAGTGGTGTAAGTCTGTCTGTGGGTGTATATGTCTATGTCTTTGGTGTATGAATGGGAGTGGTGTAAGTCTGTCTGTGGGTGTATATGTCTATGTCTTTTGGTGTATGAATGGGAGTGGTGTAAGTCTCTATGTGGGTCTATATGTCTATGTCTTTGGTGTATGAATGGGAGTGGTGTAAGTCTGTCTGTGGGTGTATATGTCTATGTCTTTGGTGTGTGAATGGGAGTGGTGGAAGTCTCTATGTGGGTGTATATGTCTATGTCTTTGGTGTATGAATGGGAGTGGTGTAAGTCTGTATGTGGGTGTATATGTCTATGTCTTTGGTGTATGAATGGGAGTGGTGTAAGTCTGTCTGTGGGTGTATATGTCTATGTCTTTGGTGTGTGAATGGGAGTGGTGTAAGTCTCTATGTGGGTGTATATGTCTATGTCTTTTGGTGTATGAATGGGAGTGGTGTAAGTCTCTATGTGGGTGTATATGTCTATGTCTTTGGTGTATGAATGGGAGTGGTGTAAGTCTCTATGTGGGTGTATATGTCTATGTCTTTGGTGTATGAATGGGAGTGGTGGAAGTCTCTATGTGGGTGTATATGTCTATGTCTTTGGTGTATGAATGGGAGTGGTGTAAGTCTCTATGTGGGTGTATATGTCTATGTCTTTGGTGTATGAATGGGAGTGGTGTAAGTCTCTATGTGGGTGTATATGTCTATGTCTTTTGGTGTAATGGTGTATGAATGGGGAGTCTCTATGTGGGTGTATATGAATGTGAATACTTGTCACGTTCCTGTAATCTCTCTGTATTTAATTTCTCTCTTACTTACGTGGGTACCTACTTTTTTGGAGGTTATTGGTCCCTTTCTCTCTTTCTCTCACACACCATCTGACATTTAGCTATCACCCTGTCATCATGTTTGTATCGCTGGCCTGTGTGTGTGTGTGTGTGTGTGTGTGTGTGTGTGTGTGTGTGTGTGTGTGTGTGTGTGTGTGTGTGGGAAGGTTTAGATGTTTGTGATTTCCTCTTCCTTCTCCACCTAATGTTCTTCTTGCTCTTATTATGAAGGGTACTTTTTGAAACCCATTTGATATCTCTTGTGTAGGATGGCGTTTGGGGGATGGTGTGTGTGTGGGGGGGGGGGGGGGGGTGGTTTATATGTTTGTGGTTTCCTCTTCCTTCTCCACCTAATGTTCTTCTTGCTCTTATAATGAAGGGTACTTTTTGCAACCCGTTCGATATCTCTTGTGTTGGATGGTGTTTGGGGGATGGTGTGTGTGTGTGTGGGTGGGTGTGTGGGTGGGTGTGTGTGGGTGTGGGTGGGGTGTATATGTGTCAATCTTTATATATGAGTTTTCTTTCTATCTGGCTATCTATCTGTCTGTCTGTCTGTCTATCCATATCTATGTTCCTTTCAAGGACTCTCAACGCTCACTGAAAATCGTTAAGCTTAAGGTTATAGGAGGTCTCCCTCTGAACTAACTTTTATTTATTTATTTATGTATTCATTTTTTTCTCGTATCTCTCATCAGTCATTTCCCAAACATGATTCCTCCTTCCTCTCTTCCTTCCCTCCCTCTCCCCTCTATTCTAGCCCCCCCTCCTCTCCTCAATCTTTCCTCCTTCTCTTCCTTCCCTCCCTCCATCCTCAGTCTTTCCTCCGCCTTCACCTTTCCTCCCCCACCCCCCTTTCCTTCCTCACTTCCATCCCTTCCCCCTTTCCCTCTTTCCTTCGTTTCTACCTCTCTTCCCCCCCCCCTCCCCCTTTCCAGCCTCCCCCTCTTCCTCCTCCACTTCTTCCTCTTCTGTCTCCTCTTCCTCCTCTCCCACTTCCTTCAGCCGGGGAGTGAGATAAGCCGTGAAGGTCTGACGTGGGATCTGACTTTCTTCCTGGAATGAGTTATGATGATAATAATATTGAGGGTTAAGTTTTAGACACTTAGATGGTTACTGTAATGATTATGAGGGTGAGGCTTACGCAGGAAAAGCTTGTAGGAGTTAAGGGAATATAGGAAAATGAAACACGCACACACACACAAACACACACACACACACACACACACACACACACACACACACACACACACACACACACACACACACACACACAAAGGACGTGTCATAATACCTCTGCATCGTCATCCTTCTATTTATCTCCGAGGACTTACAACTCATAACATCTCAACTTAGAAGACCAGGAGGAGGAGGAGGAGGAGGAGGAGGAGGAGGAGGATAGGTGAAGTATGGAGAATAGGAAAACGAGGAGGAGGTTAGGTACAAAAATTCAAACAAAATTAACAAAAGGAGGAGGAGGAGGAAGACAAGGAGGAGGAGGAGGAGGAGGAAGAGGCCTTTTGCAGACTCCTTATGTTCTTATGTTGTCTTCCCTCCTCTCCACTCCTGTTGTCTATTCTCTCCTCTCCTCTCTTCTCCTCTCTTTTCTCCTCTCTCTTCTTCTCTCCTCTCATCCCATCTCCTCAATTCCTTAAAATTCTCTTCTCTTGGTTAGACTAAAAGATATTCCCTCGTTTTCTCTTTTCTTAACTCATATTTTAATTTACAAAAGCCTCTCAATGTGCTGATTTTAATTATTAGCTTAACCCGCCTTCTGTGTTCTTTCCTTGATACGCGCTGACTTCAGTAATAAATAAGCTTCTCTCTCTTCTGACCTCTCTTCTGGCCTCTCCTTCTGTTCTCTTGTGTTGGAGCAGCGTCTAGCGGGCCTTGTGTTCCTCTTTTTGTGTCTTACCCTTGAGCTGCCTGCCTCCCCTGCTGGAAAAAAAAGGTGTGGTATTTTACGCCTGTCTGTAGCTCTCTGGTGTTAGGTGTTCATGGTTCGGTGAGTTTGGGTGTGTGATGCTTAGTTTTAGGTCTCTCATTTCCATTATTTTTTTATTTTTTTATTTTTTTATTCTTCTGTAGCTTGGAAGTGTTGGGTTTTCATGGCCCGTTGTTCTTGCCTGCTTGATGTTTATTTTTAGGTTTTCTTTTTCTTTAATTTGTTTAGGCTCCTTGACTTTTTTGGTGGCTTTCAGGTGTTGGGTTTTCATGGCTTGCTGTTCATGCCTGTCTGATGTCTATTTTTAGGTCTCTTTTCCATTAATTTGTTCAGTTTTCCAGACTTCTTCATTGTTGTATTATTTTTACCTCTTCACAATACTTCTCCAGTCTGCAAACTAGTATTAAGTGCTTTTTGCAAGTATCAGTGGGAAATATAGATGCTTTTTCATGCCTATTGTACCGATTCGCGTTGGTCTATTTTGCTATATACATTATTTTCTTTAGGTCAGTGCAGTTTTCTTACTATATCTTGCCTTAGGTGTTTGTAGACTAAACTGTTGCCTCGACGTACTGAAAGAAATATATCATAGGGCACAATTTACACGTAGCATACTGGAGGATACAAAACTAAGAAGGATTACCGAAGTTTAACATTTACAGAACCACTATACGCATTAAGCTCGCAATTATGATCACACAAGGCATGAAATGAATGAGTACGTAAACGCTTTTTCTTACACAGACAGCGATGATCAAAACAGAGGATGGATACCTGTAGGCAGACATAAAAAAAGAGCTTGTGTACTCATAATTGTTGATGTTTGTAGGGAAAGGTGTGAGGGAGAAACGGGAATAGCAAAAAGGATATGGAACTGAATACAGACATGGGAGAAGAGCTTGAGTATTTATAACGATTGACGTTCGTAGGAAGAGGTGAAGAGGAGCAAGGAAAATAGTAAAAATATATGAAAAAACCTACCATTAGGGAGGTGAGGCTCTGTGAAGGGGCGAGGGTAGAGGAACCGAGGGACACGCACGGCTAATGAAAGCTACACGAGGCGGGGTTTGCTGGAGAGGGAGAGAAAAAATATGGGAAAGATGAGCCAGCAAAAAAGTTAACAAATTGGGGATTCCTTTACGACGGAAACGAAAAAAGACAAACACGACGGAAACAAAAAAAGGAACAAATGAGTCACGACCTTTTATTATTTAGAGGCAAGAACTTACACAACGGAGGAAGAAATAATGGGAAATGGGAAATCGGGTAAACGTTTCAATTCTATAACCTCGAGAATGACATAGTGATACCAGCACCGTTAGAATATAAATGCACGTTAATTTATAGACACTGATGAATATACGCTAATAAGTATACGTTGATTATCTTACGTTACAATATAGTAATAGTAATGAGGAGGAGGAGGAGGTGGAAGTTATCAAAGGGAAGAAGAATAACCTGGATAAAAAGAAGAAGAAAAAGAAGAAAGAAGACAAAGAAAAAAGAAGCAAAGAAGCAAAAGAAAAAAAACGAGAATGAGAAAAAAGAAGAATAACCCAAAGAAAAAGGGGAAGAAGGACACATAAGAAAGATGATGAAGAATGCTGACAAAGGGGAAATAAAAGAGCCAATTGAAAGAATGACAACGACTCTACGTATGAAAGAAGACGTAAGAAGACGGAAGGGAAAAAAGATGAGGAGACTGAAGGAGGAGGAGGAGGAGGAGGAGGAAGAAAAAAAAGAAAAAGAGAAGAAAAGACAAGAGAAGATAAGAGAAGAAAGAAAAGAGAAGAACAGAAAAAAAGAAGGAGAGGGGAGGAGGAGGAGGAGGAGGAGAGAGCTGGGTAAGAGGAGAGGAAAGTAAGAGAGTAACAGAAGAGGAGATGAAGGGAGAGGAGGAACTTATAAACATGGGGTGACTGTAACAAGGAGACCAAACAAAGAAGTAACATTTGGAAGAGCAAGAAACCAACAAGAGAGAGAGAGAGAGAGGGGGAGAGGGGGAGAGAGAGAAGAGAAGGAGAAGGAGAGGAGGAGGTGGAACCGTGCCTTGGGATTGTGTGTGAGAGCAGTCAGTGGGGGAAAGTGCAGAGGGGGGAGGGGAGGGAGGGGATGCAATGGGCCAAATGGAAGAGAGAGAGAGATAGAGAGAGAGAGAGAGAGAGAGAGAGAGAGAGAGAGAGAGAGAGAGAGAGAGAGAGAGAGAGAGAGAGAGAGAGATAGAGAGAGAGAGAGAGAGAGAGAGATAGAGAGAGAGAATAAAAGAAAAAAATACGAAAAGAAAAAAATACGAGAGAAAAGAAAGGAAAAAGAAAGAAGAGAAGAAAACGAAAAAAGAGACAAGAATTAAAAGAAGAAAAGAGATGAAAAGAAAGAAGAAAGAAGTAAGAAAAAGAAAGAAAAAGAGAAAAAAGAAAAGAGAGAAGGAACGAACGAACGAACGAACTCAGGGTTGCAGGGGTCACGTGACGAACAGGATCAAGGTCCCAGCGGGGGTATACAAGTCGTGTGGTGTAAGTCGTAAGGTTGATAAAGGCTAAAAAAAAAACAATAATAATAAAAAAAGAAATACACTTCATCTAATATCCAGCCTTGAGAGGGGAACGAACCCTGACCCATTACCTTTGTGAATCGGATGCGCTAGCCACTCCGCCATCGTAGAGTTGACATGGGGAGTGATTTTAAAGTAATAGGAGAGTAAGGAGAGTGAAAGAAAGGACGGGAAAATATATAAGAAAAGAAGGAATAGAGAAAAAGCTGAAAAAAAATATTAAGTAGGCAGAATTAATTGAGAACGGAGGAAAAAAAGTAAATGAAGGAATAGACAAAAAGCTGAAATAATTATAAGTAAGCTAAAATAAGTGGGAATGGAGGAAGAGGAGTAACGGAAGAGAAGGAATAGAGAAAAGGCTGAAATAATTATAAGTAAGGAAAAATAAATGAAAATGGATATGAAAAGTAAATGAAGAGAAGAATTAGAGAAAAAAAAGATGAAGGGATAATTAGTAAACAAATGTAAATGAGAATGGAGGAAGAAAAATTAATGAAGAGAAAGAATAGAAAAAAAAAGATAAGACATAATAAGTAAGAAATTATTGAGCAAAGGTGAGCTAGGTGAGGTAAGGGAGCCGTGCCCTCTCCTAACACTCACTCATGACATAGTGAACGGAAGGCCTCGTCATTATGAGTGTCGAAAGCAGCGAGTGTGTAATAAAACTGACCGTTAGCACCCTACCCGAAATTGACCTCTTCCACCCGAAAGTGACCTCTCTTCTGGCATCTTGTTTTTTTTTTTTTTTTTTTTTTTTATCAGAACAGAATAACGCGGACTTTTTGTTGGTCTTGCTAATAACAGAAGCCATGAAGCAACGTGAGAGCGAGGAAGAGTCACCCGCCGTCTAGTTCACCCGCGAAGAACCACCTCACGACCGCCTTAACAACGAGAGATTGTGTTAATGTTACTGTGTCTCTGTTATTGCGGATACAGGTAAAGAATAGTCACTGAAGGCGGAGTTGAGGCCATTGAACTGTGCTGTGAAGGACTGAGCACGCCTTCCCATAACACAGCGGCTAGTGAAGGAAGGTCGCAAGCAAAATGAGAGAGAAAATGTAATGTAATGTAATGATGGTTGAGGTCGCATCGTGGGAAGCCTCGTGGTTTTTCTGCAACATTTCGTTCAATATAAAGTGTAGTAACGTGAGACTGGGTAGCCGGTTTTATAGATTCATAAATTTGTAAAAGAATATTCTGGCAAACGATCAATTCTTCATAGCTCACAAATATGTCCCATTCAAGGCAATATAGTGAAGATTGCCCGAGTGTCTTGCCGGTGCTAACAGTCACTCCCCTTCAGCAAGAGAGTAAACAACATTCCCTTCAGGACAGAGAGGCTCAACTTTAACCTACCGCTCAGAAAGTAGCGTTTATGTATCTGTTTACTAAGTCTGTCTATAGAGTAACGATGCCAACAACTTTCTTAACACGACAAAATCAATCTTAGACTCCCTCTCGATATCCATTGCTTGTGTTTGCCTATCTATGGAGTAATTAAGTGGAGTAACTAATGGAGTTACTAACTAACTGGAGTTCATTACGTAGCCTTTTTATGAAGTAGCAATATCCACACGCCAAAATCTGTTTAGTCTCCCTCCCGATAAGTGTTGTTTGTCTGTTTGCCTAACTTACTAAGGGAAGAGTTTGGCAATGTCTTCACTCCTCCATCGCTTTCACTCATACACTCCATAAGAAGAGTCTACGTACTTGTTTACTAAGCTTGCCTGTGAAGTAACAATGTAAACATCTTTCCCTGCCCCACATTATCAGCCTTAGTCTTCTTTTCAATAAGTGTAGCGTTTGTGTGTTTGCCAAAACTTGCTAAGGGAAGTTAATCAGTCTTTTTCACTCTTTCGCTCATAAATTCAATAAGCACTGATCAGATATTTGTCAAGACGGCAAACACCTTTTCCTACAGGACAGAATGTGGTTTAGTTCCGTGGCCCGATGTCCGAATATTTGTCCAACCTGCTACTGAAAGGCTTAATCAGTATCTTCACTCCTTCATCTCTGTCACTGGTAAACTCTGGAACAACCTTCCGCCTACTGTGATCCTTCCTATGGCAAACTATTTCAAGAGCGGAGTATATGAAAACTCTTAAAAATATACTTGATACTACTGAGAGATTTAGTCAGTATTTTCATTCCCTCATCTCTGGCACTGATAAACTCTGGAACAACCTTTCGCCTACTGTAATCTTTCCTATGACGAACTATTTCAAGAGTGGAATATATGAAGACACACTTAAAAATATACTTGATGATTCTTTGGCGCATCAGTATTCAATCTTCGTAGCGTTTTTTCAGCTTCTCTTCTAATCTTGAACTGTCGCGTTTTACGGTACAAATATGCCTGCGACAGCCCGCGCCCACCCAGTCAATACACGATGTTTATTTGTTCACACACATTGAGCCGATAAATCAAACGGGTTCAAAACAAAGCAGCCTGCAAGTATTATTCATGTACGAACACTGACACTGAACTATTGTCTTGTAACGGGCTTGTCGGGGGGCGTTTAAAGGGTGTTGATTAAGACTTCAGCTTCCTTAAGGCGAATTATATTCGTAGCCTTTATGTACAAGAAGCGACGGAGCGAGAGCGACTGTCGTTGTGTGTCAGTCGGACTCTCGTGAAGGAGTGGCGAGTTACAGGTTGGAAAATAATTGTTACAATTGGTCACGTATGTCAAGGTGACCTCCACGCACCATCGGAGTGCTAAGTATACAAAACTGAGACGGTAAACACTGACGGACGACATTCCTATAAGGTGGCGTGATCTATCTGTCGTGGGGGTTTTCCATTGACAATTGTATGCCTAATTCGTGGTGATATTAAATAATAATAATACATTGATATCCTACTATAACACTGCTCGGTCACCTACCAGTGATCGCGACCTCGCGATATATAAAAATCGAAATAGCAGTCTAGGTACCATGAACATACATAGTGGGAGTTTGTCAAGCAGACTGCCTATGATACAAGTATATTAAAACACTGGCTATGTAAGAACAGATGTGGAATTATAATATAAATAGGGAGAGGGAAACCACAACGTGTGTGACATGAAACATAAGAAACCTCTCAAAAGATAAATATAAGGACACATGTATAAGAAACTATCAACTGGCATAGTTACAGACAATGAAACGTTGATCTAGCTCCTACAAAAAAATACAGGAGTGAAACACAGTACAATGTTAAGTATAGGAGCAGCCAGGTTTCTGTCCCCTGACTTGTCTGAGAAAAGGAAAACTACCTTGCCAGTGGCCTCCTGCATCCAGTCGCCGCGTCTGCACAACCAAATAATCGTGCAGGACAGAGTTTCTCCTAATAAGGTAGCACATGACGACGAGACTGACGAACATCAGAAACATTGGTACAAAAAATCCAGGGTACAGGTAGGGAAGATGCAAATAATCAGGCAGCGTTTCCTCCAGGGTTTCCGCAAACTCTGTTTTGTTCGCGAAAGACAATGAATTAAGGAATTAGTCACTTACGAGATGCTGGAGAATTGAATGTCATCGAGAGACCGTAGAGGAAACACTCGATGGGAAATATTGGCCGTGAAAACCAGACGAATCCGGGACGGGTACGTTGTTATGTTAGTGGAGCGGATATAGCATGCTTCCGCTATGGCATAGTGACCAGTAACCCGTTGATAAGTGGTACCCTCCGGGCAGATGACCGATACATAGAAGGACTGAGGGAAATAAAAATAATGCAGACCCTGAAAGTTCTTATGGAAAACAGGCGTTGGTGTTAGCTGCTTGTAAGGGCACAGGGAAAGAGCGTCAGACGCGTTCACGCGGGTGAGGGCGATCTCGCATACCCCTCCCCGAACTGGAAGGAAGGCAAAGAGAGACGCAGAGCAATAGAATCGCCCGAAGACCGTCTCCTTGCAATACTGCAAGAGTGAGTAGCTACCCGTTGAATACAGAGCGAAATCCTTCGCGATTAGAACAAGAGACGGGGACGTGTCCAGGGCTAACACACTGTCCTTAGCTGAAAAAGGGAACGGGACAATTTCGTGTGCCTCAAACACGTCCGCCGTCTGAAAGGGAACATGAATGATTATGGCATCAGGGGTGAGGCTGGACTCAATCAAGGGGTAAAAATATTGACTCATGTCCGGGGTGAATAAAGGCGTCAGGCTATAATTTTGATACCCGATCTGGACAGTCGTTCTCAAATCGTGTAGAGGGAACAAGGCAGGTGTGACTCTACCGTGCGCTGCATCAACCATGTTGCTAATAACCTGCTGATTAGCCGTTGCGACGGAGTTAATGACGTTTTCCAATACATGCAAGGCCTGATCTAGGAGGAGAAACTGATTCACCTGGTCGATCTGTTTGACAACTATGTTGATAACCTCTACCATCTTATTTGTCTGCTCTAGCAGTTCGTCAATGTTAGTATGCAATTGCGCAAGTTTTCTACAATTTGCGTTGATCACCCTGCGATTTCTAGCAGCAAAGGAAAGTACATGAGCGTAGTGGTCCCGCAAATCGCGAACGTCCTCGTCGGTAGCCGTACCGAAAAGGAACTTTGAGGCGGACCCAACGATGTTGAGCAACCCCCTCTTTACCCGAGAGTGAACTGAGTGAAAACTATAATCCATGGTTACCTCATCAACTTTTCCCCGTAAGAACAGAATCCTATCCTCCAGTAGTTGAAAAAGAGTCAGAGAGTTGGTACTAGAAGGAGCCTTTGATTCCCTAGTCTTGGTAGCCCGGATGGCGTCTGCCATGCCGAGTAGTTTTTCTGAGACTATCCTGATTATGTCCGTGCTGTTGGTCAAGGAAGTATATGGATATTTTACGAGGAGCACATCTTCTATGAGGAAGACCTCTCCTATGTGTGCCGTGAGGGCACCAGGCTTCAGGTGGATGGGTGTTGTTGCAAGCAGGGAGCCAAGGGACAACAAGATGGTCAGAAAACGCAACATCATGATCTGCAAGTGGTGGGAATGAAGTAATTAAACCCGTGGTCTCAAGTTATAGCTATGGGTGTTGGGATTATCTTGTTGAACATTTGACTCTGAGGGGGAAGTACCAATATCAAGGTCCAAAGGGGAGGGAATTACTTTCAGACGATCACTGTGAACTTCTATACTGACTCCACTATTCGACTCGAGAACCTCGAACCGATTACCCCTGACATTCCGAACAACTCGGTAAGGACCCACAAATTTAGCCCCCAGTTTCGAACTCCTTTCCGCTTGCTTAATCATGACTGTGTCACCCTCTTTGAAATTCACCGACGGCCTGTTTGTGTTGTTTTGACATCATTTCAACCTTCGTACCTTTAACGTACACCTAACTTCTGAGTGTATCTTGGAAAACATATGCATCTGCTGTTGTGCGTACCTATCAATGTTGTAGAGAGGTTGCTGTGGGGTTGTTAGGAAGTCGTACGGAAGACGTTTCTCCACCCCATACAAGATGTAGTAGGGAGACTTCCCGTAGAGTCGTTTACCGACGTATTTATGGAAGCGGCTATATGCGATAGCCAATCCTCCCAATTATCGTGGAGATCGTTCACGATAGGCCTGAGGACCTGTAAGATTTTCCTATTAGCCCTCTCCGCCAACCCATTAGCAGCTGGGTGGTAAGCTGTGATGAAGGATTGCGTGATGTTAAACTGAGCGCATATTTCGCTCAATACTGAGTTCCTAAACTCGGTGCCATTGTCACCAAAAGAATTCGAGGAGACGAATGTGGACACAACACGTGAGTCACGAGGGCATGGGCCACGCGTGTGGCTGTCTTGTCCTTGAGAGGCGCTAGAACAAGAAACCTAGAGAACTGGTCGACGCACACCAATAAGTAGCGCGAGCCATGTTGGCTCTGGGGGAGCTGTAGTAAGTCTATATTAACAACATCCCATGGCGCCTCTGGTACTGGGTATTGCAACATAGGTGCTGGCCCTTTGACGGACCCCTTGTGCTTAGCACAAACGACGCAATGTGCGACATGTTTTCTACATCAACCCGTAATGTGGGCCAGTAGAATTTTCGTCTGGTGACAGATAGCGTCTTGTCTCTTCCTGGGTGACCCGCAATGGGTGTGTTATGGACCAGCTTAAGCGTCACGGGGACGTATATGTCTGGGATGACCAGTTGGTCTATAGGTACCGGTTTGGTTGGCCATGACCTACAAAGGAGGTTGTCCTCTGATAGGAAGAATTGTGAAAAGGAACTGGAAATTCAGGAAGGGTTGATTCGTCTCCCGACTCGAGGGCGTAAATTAACCTCTTCCACACAGGGTGGTCACGCTGAGCAGTGTGTAGCTCAGGTGAAGTGAAGTTGTGGATGACCTCTGGGGTGGTAATCGCGCCTATCGGAACATTCCGAGATAAGGCATCTGCGACCACATTTGTTTTCCCGGTGATGTATTTTATCTCCGGATTGTATGCTTGGATCGTTAAGAACCATCTTGCCAGACGACCGTGTAGGTTTTTTCCCTTGAAAAGATCAGTTATGGCCGCGTGGTCCGTAAACACCACAATTTTGTACCCCATCACAATGTCACGAAAATGCTTCAGAGCCCACACAATGGCAAGAGCCTCTAGGTGGGTAACATAATAGTTCTTTTCCGGAGCTGTAAGGGCTCGACTGGCGAACGCTATCACATGCTTTTTGCCGGACATATCTGTTTGCATCAGCGCGGCTCCTACTCCACTAGCCGAAGCGTCGGTACAAAGCTGAAAGGGGTCCTTGAAATCCGGAAAGACAAGGACCGGAGCCCGTGTAAGCGCTTTCTTTAAATCCTCAAAACTCGTTTGGTGAGCTGGGAGCCACTGAAATGGTACGTCTTTCTTTAAAAGATAGGTTAGGGGACTCGCGCGAGCTGCGAAGTCCTTAATGAAAGGCCTGTAATAACCCGCGACACCCAAGAAAGACCGTACCTTGTCCGCAGACGTAGGCTGAGGGAACTCGGCAATAGCCTTTATTTTGTCGTCCACTGTGTGGATGCCGAATTCGTCCACGACATGCCCCAAGAACTTGATCCGAGGCTTTAAAAACTCACATTTGGTGATTTTGAGCTTTAATCCGACCTCTTGAAGCCAGTGTAGGACTGCTTTTAGTGTTTCCATGTGTGCATGCACGTCTTTACTTGCTATGATGATGTCGTCTAAATACACATAGACAGAGTTGCCCAGCAAGTCACCAAAAATACTGTTCATTGTCCTTTGGAAGGTCAAGGGAGCTCCTTTGAGCCCGAACGGCATCCTCGTCCACTCATAGTGGCCATGAGGCGTGCTGAAAGCCGTTATTTCACGTGACTCGGGGGCCATGGGCAGTTGCCAGTAGCCACTGACCAGATCAAGACTCGTAAAGACTTTATTTCCTCTACCGAGACACATCAGAAGATCTCTAAGAACGGGAAGCGGAAAATGATCATCCACGGTCGCGGTGTTCACACGCCGGAAATCAATCACAGGACGATAAGAGCCGTCTTTCTTTGGAACCAGGAACAAGGGCGAATTCCACGGGGAATTCGATTCTTTGATGACACCTTGTTCTAACATTTCAGAGATAAGTTGTTGCACCACCTCCCTCTGACTGTGGGGGAGCTTGTACGCATTGATATATACAGGATTTGTATTGGGTTTTAACTTAATGTGGTGTTCAGCACACTGCGTAACTCCAAGCGGCTCGCCTGGTAGAGCAAGCGCCCCCCGATAATGTTCCAGAAGCTGGACTAAGGTTGGCTTAATTTCGGAATAGTGTGCAACTTATAGGAACGCCTCTAAATTAGCTGTGTCTTGTTCGGGAGAAGCCTGACACGCCGAGGATATGCCTGAAACTTGGGCTGAAGGGTATTCAGCTGGTTCCGGGGCGACATTTCTCCCATACACTAGACACTGGCATAATCGAACACCGTGTTTTAAGGATACAGGGGATCCAGACGTGTTTATTACCAATGCCTCTGCAAAACCTCCCTCCTTGACTGTTGCAAGAGTTACCTCCACCGTCACGCGGTGTACGTGAGGAACTCCGTCGATACACACATCACTGCCCGCCGGAGGGGCGTTAGGCAAACGGATTTTAACAAGTTTTGCAGCACGATCCGGAACTATATGAGGACCTTCTACGACTGCCGTTACTGTCCGCCACAAGTCTGCAATGGTTTCGTGTGGTTTGACCGTAAGAGGGGACACTTGGGCGGTGGCAGCCCCTGAGTCTGTGGTGGGTTGGTCATTTTCCACCTCTGAGGGTGAGATTACAGTTGACAGAGGCGATGGATTGACCATCCCCTGTATGCGTCGGCCTTGATACGCGATCGCGGTGCTTACAGGGTTTATGGCGATGTGCAGGTCTTTCATGGCGTTCAATCCTAAGATCCCATCCACAGGTAAAGCAAACCTGCTAGACATAAAAGAAATCTCGAAAAGGACATACTTTTTCATGTAAGCTGACTGTTAGTGGTACTCGCCCAAGGATACCCAAAGTGGTGCCCGTCACGCCTACCACATTCAGGTCGTTCTCTTGGAGCGGCCAATTTTCCCCACTCGCTTGTCGTGTCAGTGACCTGTAAGCGGAGTCGGATATGACATTGACTGTGGCACCTGTGTCAACCGCTAAGGTGAGTGAAGTGTTGCCCACCTTGCAAGGGAGGGCAATTATGCTTGTCCGTCCCAAGGCGGCAATGACGGAGTCAAGTTGCTCCCAATTAGTATTTTCCTTAAGGGACACTTGGATGTACGCCTCGGGGCAGTCACGAAGTCATGTCTTTTTATTCTGAGAAGAGGAGTGTGGTTTACTGTCCGCTGAGGACTTGTACTTCTGTTCCTCCTTGGCCTTTTGTATTGCAGAACAACTGTCTGAATCATGAAAACAATTCCCGTGGATATGGCAAAAGGCAGCCTTCCGCTGATGGTTTGGCCTAGGGTTCCTGTGTGATGAATGATGCCCGCCACTGTAAGCTCCTGACCTCCTATCCGAGCCCTGTCTTGAATGTGTTGACTCCCTACGTTTCGCGAAACAAGAATGTTCAGAATGTCCTGATTGTTTGCAAAAACTACATGTGAGAGATGCCTTACTTTGTGCTTGCAATGCTGCTGCTGTGGCGAGGGGTTGATGGTGAGGGTGTTCCTGAACCTTGACCTCTAACTCTGAGACGAAGTCAACCAACTTCCCGCTCGGTTTGAAGGCCAAAGGAAGGGCAGAACGGCGGTTCTTCTCTGAAATATGAAATAAGTAAAAAAACAACTCGAAAGCTGTCTTCACCTGGTGCTTTTGCATACAGCCCCCTGGAAGCCAGAGCGCGTCTTCCAAGCTCTTGACACAGTCAACCGCCAGCTGATTGGCCTCAATCATGGCGTCCCAAATCGGCTTTGTTGAGGAATTTTTTTGGAGGGACTCAACCGTGTGTGCCATCTGTCTAACGATGCTTGGTTTACTCCCGCCCCCGAAGATTTTAATGAAATTCCCTTTAAAAACCTCATAGTTTACACCAATGTCCCCCGAAGCGAACGCTGAGGACTGCATCAAATTCAGTGCCCGAGAGCCTGGAAGTAACCGTGACCGAATGAAAGCGATTTTATCATGATCTTCCGTAATGGAGGAATTTACGATGGCAGATTCACACAAATCTAAAAACTGTCGCGCCGAAAAATCGGTCTCGCCTCCCGAGAATTGTCGAATACTGGCGTGAGTTGGAATGACCCGAATCGGGGGCGGGGGGAAGTGGTGTGGGGCCCCAGGAGGAGGAGGGGGAGGTGGATCGACAGGCATTGTGTTCGGCCGAGTGGGGGTTAAGTATTCAGACGATTCTGAAGGTGAAGGGGCGCTATCCCTTGGGAGGGAAGAGTACGTAGCCCCCGATCGCAAATTCACCACATTTAAATCACCGCTGGTTGCACCGTGCTCCAATTCCTCCTCACTTGAAGGACGAGCCAACTGTTTAAAGGTGTCGCCGAGTTTAGCGAGAGTGTCTTTGTTCATACTATGGTGTAAATCATTTACAAAATAGGAGCATATGTTGATAGCTGTAAATATGAACCAATAAACGGAACGTGTATGAATGAATAGTTTGCGTTGAAAAACCTAAAAAGGCAAGAAAGAATGGCTAGCAAGGTGCCTGTTTAGACGTAATAGAAGTTAAGGTTATAATGGAATGCCCTAATGATATGGGTATATATAGAAAGAATAACTATATAAACAAGTGGTATGTTAAGTGAGTATACCATTGATGCTCACGTTTTCTCTCGAGCGGTGAAAAGAAAACGGAGGCAGGGCACACTGATGAAGATTAACTTTGATCAGGGAAATCACATTATACTCAATAGACTCGCTAGCAAACAATAAGAAAGAATCAATATCGTATGCGAATGAACGTAACTCCCACAATTATGACTGAGTAACAGCGTTAAGAACACAGAAATAAAAAAATCGTGCCTCTGCACAGATAGTAATGAAAATGAGCCGAGTCGGCAAATTTGGACAAGAATGGAATATCCACAAATACCAAGATTAATCAGCTGATGTAGTGGAGAGGGCGACGGCCTGTGATGCCCTGGGTGACGTGCAGTCGTTGTAGGCGCGTCAGGAAACCTCGGCCGCGGCCACAGCGGCGGTGAGAGGTGAGGGATGGGCGGACATCGGAGGACTCGCAATGGAGGTTGAAAAACTGCTGACCCAGCAAAATGAGCGGCCGCGGTGCGCGGCTGGGAGCTGGTACACAGCCGCCAGACGTATGATGGCCGCGTCGTCCTTGTTATAGGAAGAGATGGGCGGCGGTGGCAGACAAGACGACTTGGGTGTGTAACCTCTTGAGAAGACGCCTTGCAAGAAACGGTAGTGGGAACAGCTTGCAGTCACCGGGAGATGTCCGCGGGTACCCTTGCTGACTGTTTGCCGGAAGAGGTTTGGGCCGATGCTCCCGGCAGCGGCGGTGGTGCCGCCAGCTGTGGAGCGAGGGGCATGCGGGGTGTCCCAAGGTCAGCGGGGCGTGCCTCCTCCTTGCTGGTGTGAATACTTCCGCCGTATCGTGGAGTGGCTTGCAGTGTTCGTAGCAGTGCTGGCTTGAAGCGGGGGAGCGGCTTGTAGATTATGGCCCTCGCGTTCGGCTGCGTAGGCCGGTGGGTGTGCTCGGGGCTTGTAGGCTTGACGCCTATAGAGTTGCTTGTAGCTGGTGTGCTCGAGGCTTGTAGGCTGGACGCCTGCAGAGTTGCTGCTGGTGTGCTCGAGGCTTGTAGGCTGGACGCCTGCAGAGTTGCTGCTGGTGTGCTCGAGGCTTGTAGGCTGGACGCCTGCAGAGTTGCTGCTGGTGTGCTCGAGGCTTGTAGGCTGGACGCCTGTAGAGTTGCACGTAGGTGGCGACTTGTGAGATGCTTGTAGCTGGCGCCTTGTGAGTTGCACGTAGGTGGCGACTTGGGAGATGCTTGTAGCTGGCGCCGTGTGAGTTGCACGTAGGTGGCGACTTGGGAGATGCTTGTAGCTGGCGCCTTGTGAGTTGCACGTAGGTGGCGACTTGTGAGATGCTTGTAGCTGGCGCCTTGTGAGTTGCACGTAGGTGGCGACTTGGGAGATGCTTGTAGCTGGCGCCTTGTGAGTTGCACGTAGGTGGCGACTTGGGAGATGCTTGTAGCTGGCGCCTTGTGAGTTGCACGTAGGTGGCGACTTGTGAGATGCTTGGAGCTGGCGCCTTGTGGGTTGCACGTAGGTGGCGACTTGTGAGATGCTTGTAGCTGGCGCCTTGTGAGTTGCACGTAGGTGGGCGCCTTGTGAGATGCCGCGGACGGCTGGTGCGTTGCCGCGGACGGCAGGTGCGTTGCCGCGGACGGCTGGTGCGTTGCCGCGGACGGCAGGTGCGTTGACTCCTTCTTCCCTTGTACGCCTGTCCCCGGAGTTTGTTGGTGAGTTCTCGGGGCTTGGAGGAGAACGAGGTAGCGAAGGCACAGGCGCGGGGTGACCGCTGCCAACCAAATGTAACGGGCTTGTCGGGGGGCGTTTAAAGGGTGTTGATTAAGACTTCAGCTTCCTTAAGGCGAATTATATTCGTAGCCTTTATGTACAAGAAGCGACGGAGCGAGAGCGACTGTCGTTGTGTGTCAGTCGGACTCTCGTGAAGGAGTGGCGAGTTACAGGTTGGAAAATAATTGTTACAATTGGTCACGTATGTCAAGGTGACCTCCACGCACCATCGGAGTGCTAAGTATACAAAACTGAGACGGTAAACACTGACGGACGACATTCCTATAAGGTGGCGTGATCTATCTGTCGTGGGGTTTTTCCATTGACAATTGTATGCCTAATTCGTGGTGATATTAAATAATAATAATACATTGATATCCTACTATAACAGTCTCCCTTTACTCGCCCCGCATAAAAACGATATATATTAGTTTGTCCTTCAACACCCCCCTCCCCCCAGCACTCCCCCTTCCCCCCCACCAAGCAATGTCGCCGTGTAAGTATTCTGGTACAAGCGTTTGACAGTTGTTCGCGATAATGTAAAAGTCGGCGAGGCTTGCAAAAATATATTAAACCCGATGTCACTAAGAATAAAACATTATCTTATTTGAGGAATGCTTTTTTTTCCTATTAATATTTGTCCGCGGCGAGGGTAACACGGCCCGGGACAGCTATAATGGATGAGATGTTTAAATCAGCATTATGAGCCGCGTCATTGCATAGAGAAGCAAGGCTGACTGAGGCGTTGAGGCCGCGGGGACGCTTGAGAGACGAGGACTGAAGGCTAATGTTTGTGCTGAAAGGAAGTTGTCTTGGCCCATTATTTTGACAAGCAGCGTTAGACCATTATTTTGACATTAAGCATTAAACCATTATTTTGACAGGCAGCATTAGTCCATTATTCTGACAGGCAGCATTAGTCCATTATTTTGACATGTAGCATTTGTCCATTATTTTGACAGGCAGCATTAGTCCATTATTTTGACATGTAGCATTTGTCCATTATTTTGACAGGCAGCATTAGTCCATTATTTTGACATGTAGCATTTGTCCATTATTTTCATATGTAGCATTAGTCCATTATTTTGAGAGGCAGCATTAGTCCATTATTTTGACAGGCAGCATTAGTCCATTATTTTGACAGGCAGCATTAGTCCATTATTTTGACAGGCAGCATTAGTCCATTATTTTGACAGG
This sequence comes from Eriocheir sinensis, assembly GCF_024679095.1. Lineage (NCBI taxonomy): Eukaryota > Metazoa > Arthropoda > Malacostraca > Decapoda > Varunidae > Eriocheir > Eriocheir sinensis. The sequence continues at coordinate 49,138 of NW_026110747.1, forward strand.
CAGCATTAGTCCATTATTTTGACAGGCAGCATTAGTCCATTATTTTGACAGGCAGCATTAGTCCATTATTTTGACAGGCAGCATTAGTCCATTATTTTGACAGGCAGCATTAGTCCATTATTTTGACATGTAGCATTAGTCCATTATTTTGACATGTAGCATTAGTCCATTATTTTGACATGTAGCATTAGTCCACTATTTTGACATGTAGCATTAGTCCATTATTTTGACATGTAGCATTAGTCCACTATTTTGACATGTAGCATTAGTCCATTATTTTGACATGTAGCATTAGTCCATTATTTTGACATGCTGGCTAGAGTAGGTAGGAAGACACCTACCGAACGGGCGCAAGCCACTCCCGGTGAGGTATATATGGGAGGTGAGACGGAAGCTGAAGCCCTCCAAAGACCCTTCCCATGTCCTCACTAACCGTTTCCCTATTGTCTCACCAACACCGGAGAGTAGTTCAGCATGCTCTCTAAAGTCAGATCCTCTTTATCCACACCACTACAGTCACACAGCATATACACCTTTTCCCAAAATTAAAATTTCAAAATGGCGCACCTACACCAAGCCCCGGAGTCCCCGCCTGGGGGGGACCACAAATTCCCCCAGGAAGGACTCCCCTTCTGGCTGCCGACCCGAGAGGTGTCTTGATAACTCCTCGAACCTCTTTCTTCTCAATTTCTGCAACATTCGCGGTCTTCGCTCTAATTTTCATTCTGTGGAACATCATCTCCTCCTCTAAACCTCACCTTCTCTTCCTTACCGAAACACAGGTTTCTGAGGCTACTGACAGCAATCTCTACTCTGTTCCCTCCTACTATCTCTATCCTAAATTTCAATCCAAAGCTGGATGTTGCGCCTACGTGCGCAATGACATCACATGCTCTCGTGCCCACGACCTTGACTCTTTTGAATTTTCCACCATCTGACTAAGACTTCATTGTCATTCTATTACTAAATACATCTGTGCTGTTTATCTCTCACCTAACTCTACGAACTATGTAAAATTCTTTGACTATTTGAATTCTAAAGTGGAGCACATCTTGACCCACTCTCCCTTCGCTGAAATCTCCATCCTAGGAGATTTCAATGTTAACCACCAGCTTTGGCTTTCATCCTCTTTCACTGACCATCCTGGTGAACAAGCCTACAACTTTGCTATCCTCAACGACCTAGAGCAGTTGGTCCAGCACCCTACACGTATTCCCGACCGTCTTGGAGACCGGGCCAACATTTTAGACCTCTTCCTTACCTCAAACCCTTCTGCTTATTCTGTCAAACTGTTCTCTCCGTTGGGCTCCTCCGATCACAATCTTATTTCTGCATCCTGTCCTATCGCTCCTGTACACCCTCTGGACCCACCGAAGAGGCGATGCTTCTGGCATTTTGCTTCAGCTCGGTGGGACGACCTGAGGATGTACTTTTCCGATTTCCCGTGGAATGATTATTGTTTCCAGGATAGAGACCCCTCTGTGTGTGCTCAGCGCATCACAGAGGTGATTGTCTCTGGAATGGAGGCATACATTCCTCGTTCTTTCTCTACTCCTCACGCTAAAAAGCCTTGGTTTAATCACGCTTGTTCTCGTGCTGTCAATGATAGAGATGTAGCTCACAAAAGGTACCAGAGCCTTCAAACTAATGCTAATTATGAACTTTACATTTCTGCCCGAAATCGTGCCAAATCTATTCTCCGACTAACCAACAATTCTTACATTAATAGAATATGCCAAAACCTTGCTTTCTCTAACTCTTCCGTGACTTCTGGCATCTAGCCAGAAACATCTCCTCCAACTTCACTTCTTCATCTTTCCTCCACTCAGTCCTGACGGCAACACTGCCGTCTCATCTATCTCTAAGGCTGAACTCTTCTCTCAAACTTTTCTAAAACTCCACTCTGGACGATTCTGGGCATATTCCTCCTACTCATCCCCCCTCTGACTCCTTTATGCCTGTTATAAAGATTCTTCAACATGATGTTTTCTATGCCCTCTCTGGCCTCATTCCTCAGAAGGCTTATGGACCTGATGGAGTGCCTCCTATTGTCCTTAAAAACTGTGCCTCCGTGCTGTCACACTGCCTGGTCAAACTCTTTCGCCTCTGCCTGTCAACATCTACCTTTCCTTCTTGCTAGAAGTATACCTTCATACAGCCTGTGCCTAAGAAGGGTGACCGCTCCAATCCCTCAAACTACCGTCCTATAGCTTTACCTCCTTGTCTATCTAAAGCTTTTGAATCAATCCTTAACCGGAAGATTCAAAAGCACCTTTCCACTTCTGACCTTCTATCTGATCGCCAGTATGGGTTCCGCAAGGGGCGTTCTGCTGGTGATCTCCTAGCCTTCTTAACTGACTCTTGGTCATCCTCTCTTAGCCGTTTCGGTGAAACTTTTGCTATTGCGCTGGACATATCAAAAGCTTTTGATAGGGTCTGGCACAAATTTTTGCTTTCCAAACTACCCTCCTACGGTTTCTATCCTTCTCTCTGTACCTTTATCTCCAGTTTCCTTTCTGACCGTTCTATTTCTGCCGTGGTAGACGGTCACTGTTCTTCCCCTAAATCTATTAACAGTGGTGTCCCACAGGGTTCTGTCCTATCTCCCACTCTTTTTCTGTTGTTCATTGATGATCTTTCCAAAACGAACTGTCCTATCCATTCTTAAACCGATGATTCCACTCTGCATTACTCAACTTCTTTTAATAGAAGACCCACCCTACAGGAACTGAACGACTCAAGGCTGGAGGCTGCAGAACGCTTAGCCTCAGACCTTACTATTATTTCCGATTGGGGCAAGAAGAACCTGGTGTCCTTCAACGCCTCAAAAACACAGTTTCTCCACCTATCCACTCGACACAATCTTCCAAACAACTATCCCCTATTCTTTGACAACACCCAGCTATCACCTTCCTCAGCACTAAACATCCTCGGTCTATCCTTAACTCAAAATCTCAACTGGAAACTTCATATCTCATCTCTTACTAAATCAGCTTCCTCGAGGCTGGGCGTTCTGTACCGTCTCCGCCAGTTCTTCTCCCCTGCACAGTTGCTGTCCATATACAGGGGCCTTGTCCGCCCTCGTACAGAGTATGCATCTCATGTGTGGGGGGGCTCCACTCACACAGCTCTTCTGGACAAAGTGGAGGCTAAGGCTCTTCGTCTCATCAGCTCTCCTCCTCATACTGATAGTCTTCTACCTCTTAAATTCCGCCGCAATGTTGCCTCTCTTTCTATCTTCTATCGATATTTCCACGCTGACTGCTCTTCTGAACTTACTAACTGCATGCCTCCTCCCCTCCCGCGGCCCCGCTGCACTCGACTTTCTACTCATGCTCATCCCTACACTGTCCAAACCCCTTATGCAAGAGTTAACCAGCATCTTCACTCGTTCGTCCCTCACGCTGGTAAACTCTGGAACAATCTTCCATCATCTGTATTTCCTCCTGCCTACGACTTGAACTCTTTCAAGAGGAGGGTATCAGGACACCTCTCCTCCCGTATTTGATCTTGCTTTCGGCCACCTCTTTTGTTTCTTTTTTAGGAGCAGCGAGTAGCGGGCTTTTTTATTATTGTTTTCTTTTTTGTGTGTGCCCTTGAACTGCCTCCTTTGTTGTAAAAAAAAAAAAAAAAAAAAAAAAGCATTAGTCCATTATTTTGACATGTAGCATTAGTCCATTATTTTGATATGTAGCATTAGTCCACTATTTTGACATGTAGCATTAGTCCATTATTTTGATATGTAGCATTAGTCCATTATTTTGACATGTAGCATTAGTCCATTATTTTGACATGTAGCATTAGTCCATTATTTTGACATGTAGCATTAGTCCATTATTTTGACATGTAGCATTAGTCCATTATTTTGACAGGCAGCATTAGTCCATTATTTTGACAGGCAGCATTAGTCCATTATTTTGACAGGCAGCATTAGTCCACTATTTTGACATGTAGCATTAGTCCACTATTTTGACAGGCAGCATTAGTCCACTATTTTGACAGGCAGCATTAGTCCATTATTTTGACAGGCAGCATTAGTCCATTATTTTGACACTCAGCATTAGTCCATTATTTTGACAGGCAGCATTAGTCCATTATTTTGACAGGCAGCATTAGTCCATTATTTTGACAGGCAGCATTAGTCCATTATTTTGACAGGCAGCATTAGTCCATTATTTTGACAGGCAGCATTAGTCCATTATTTTGACAGGCAGCATTAGTCCATTATTTTGACAGGCAGCATTAGTCCATTATTTTGACAGGCAGCATTAGTCCATTATTTTGACAGGCAGCATTAGTCCATTATTTTGACAGGCAGCATTAGTCCATTATTTTGACAGGCAGCATTAGTCCATTATTTTGACATGTAGCATTAGTCCATTATTTTGACAGGCAGCATTAGTCCATTATTTTGACAGGCAGCATTAGTCCATTATTTTGACAGGCAGCATTAGTCCATTATTTTGACAGGCAGCATTAGTCCACTATTTTGACAGGCAGCATTAGTCCATTATTTTGACAGGCAGCATTAGTCCACTATTTTGACAGGCAGCATTAGTCCATTATTTTGATATGTAGCATTAGTCCATTATTTTGACAGGCAGCATTAGTCCATTATTTTGACAGGCAGCATTAGTCCACTATTTTGACAGGCAGCATTAGTCCATTATTTTGACATGTAGCATTAGTCCACTATTTTGACATGTAGCATTAGTCCATTATTTTGACATGTAGCATTAGTCCATTATTTTGATATGTAGCATTAGTCCATTATTTTGACATGTAGCATTAGTCCATTATTTTGACATGTAGCATTAGTCCATTATTTTGATATGTAGCATTAGTCCATTATTTTGACATGTAGCATTAGTCCATTATTTTGACATGTAGCATTAGTCCATTATTTTGACATTGAGCATTAGTCCATTATTTTGACATGTAGCATTAGTCCATTATTTTGACATTGAGCATTAGTCCATTATTTTGACATGTAGCATTAGTCCATTATTTTGACATGTAGCATTAGTCCATTATTTTGACATGTAGCATTAGTCCATTATTTTGACATGTAGCATTAGTCCATTATTTTGACATGTAGCATTAGTCCATTATTTTGACATGTAGCATTAGTCCATTATTTTGACATTGAGCATTAGTCCATTATTTTGACATAGAGCATTAGTCCATTATTTTGACATGTAGCATTAGTCCATTATTTTGACATTGAGCATTAGTCCATTATTTTGACATTGAGCATTAGTCCATTATTTTGACATGTAGCATTAGTCCATTATTTTGACATTGAGCATTAGTCCATTATTTTGACATAGAGCATTAGTCCATTATTTTGACATTGAGCATTAGTCCATTATTTTGACATTAAGCATTAGTCCATTATTTCGACATTAAGCATTAGTCCATTATTTTGATAATGAGCATTAGTCCATTATTTTGACATAGAGCATTAGTCCATTATTTTGACATTAAGCATTAGTCCATTATTTTGACATTAAGCATTAGTCCATTATTTCGACAATAAGCATTAGTCCATTATTTTGATAATGAGCATTAGTCCATTATTTTGACATTAAGCATTAGTCCATTATTTCGACAATAAGCATTAGTCCATTATTTTGATAATGAGCATTAGTCCATTATTTTGACATTAAGCATTAGTCCATTATTTCGACAATAAGCATTAGTCCATTATTTTGATAATGAGCATTAGTCCATTATTTTGACATTAAGCATTAGTCCATTATTTCGACAATAAGCATTAGTCCATTATTTTGATAATGAGCATTAGTCCATTATTTTGACATAAAGCATTAGTCCATTATTTCGACATTGAGCATTAGTCCATTATTTCGACATTAAGCATTAGTCCATTATTTCGACAATAAGCATTAGTCCATTATTTTGACATGTAGCATTAGTCCATTATTTTGATAATGAGCATTAGTCCATTATTTTGACATGTAACGTCAGTCCATTATTTCGACACCCAGCCTTCGATTCAGCTGATTTTTGGATAGTTCTATGCCCATTATTGTGTTACATCTTCACTTCTCACTTCTGTAACACAAGGATACACGAGGATATCGTTTATTATCCCGCCATTCCCTCCCATCATGTACCCTCCGATTCAAAGCCATGATACAGCACTCCCTGTTCTTTGCCGCCCCGTGACAGGACATCATGGTCGGTATTCTGAAACACTTCCACCTCTCCACCTAAACTATTTCTTAAGGCCGGAAAGGAGATCAGTCTGGTTCTAATGAGTGTATATTTAGGTTCATGGTACAGAAGAAGGGGCAGACTATCAGAAGGGTCATAAAACTACCCCTGGAAATGCCCAAATCCATACGAAAGCCTAGTCAAATCTGTGTGCTTAGCCGCCCAAAGGTATAAGAATAGGACCCTATCATTCCTCACCACTATCAAGCTGGTTGGCGGTCACAGTCGCTGGCAAGGTAGGGGCCAGCGGCTTGTGTTGGGACGGACTCAACATAGCTCCTTCAGAGTGGAGGCCGTTTTACCCCCAAAAGGGGAATCACTCAACCAATAGACATTAGAAATAGATATATGAGTTGTTGATTGATAGTGTGTGTGTGTGTGTGTGTGTGTGTGTGTGTGTGTGTGTGTGTGTGTGTGTGTGTGTGTCCTCTGTGAGGCTACTTAAGACACAGCCCCCCCTTGTGGCTTGTTATTAGGAGACGAGGAGGAGGAGAAGGAGGAGGTGGAAGAAGAAGAAGAAAAGGCTAATGATGAGTGAAGGGAAGGGGGAGGAGGAGCAAGACGAGGAGGATTAGCGGATGCTGGAGTTTAAGGAAGGAGGAAGAGGAGGAGGAGGGATACCGAAGAAGGACTTAGCAGCAACTCCTTAAGGGCAAGAAGCGGCGTGCTGGGGGAATGCATAAACACTGTTGCCTTTCCCGGCGTCTCTTCTTCACTACCTCATTGACAGCGGGGCCTTGGCGGGGGTGGGAAGCGGGGATGGAGAGGAGAGAGGTAGAGGCAGGAGCGAGGAGAAAAAGATTACCATACACCTTTTTATATTGGCCTGAGCTCACCTTACCTTACCTGCCCTGTACTGATGACTTCCTTAAGCTCACCTTTCATAGCGCGTTACGTGAGGAGGGTGATTATGTACGAGTGTCTTATTTTGGGTCTGGTCCATAGTGTTCATAAGCTTGGCGCCTCACTGGAGACCGAGAGAAAAAAACTAAAGCCTGTATTTTTAAACGTATCGGCCCCTCAGATCGCCTGTTTGAAAAGCTTCTCGTAGAAGTTGCTGAGCTTTTCATAGACTGTTTTGTGATCCTGGTGATAGTTTTACACGACTTCTGCGCCTTGAAAGGGAAAAGCACCCATAAAAACCCGGGTAGTCCTCTCTGTGGCCTGTGGAAATAGTCGTAGTGGGAGCCCGAGGCGTATAAAAATATGGACTTAAGACGTAATGCAAAGGGAAGAAAGAGAAGAAAAGGCTGGTTTGTAACATGAAGAGCCGAGATGATGAATGTGTTATTGGTCGTTATTTCTATAGCGTTCAGAAGCTTGGAGACTTATAAAAGAATGAGAGAAAAAAATTAAGACAGATGAATAGAGGGTAGGGTGAAGAAGGGCTGAGACATAGATAGATTGATAGATAGATAGATGGATGGATAGATAGATAGAGAGATAGAGATAGATAGGTAGATAGATAGATAGAGAGAGAGAGAGAGAGAGAGAGAGAGAGAGAGAGAGAGAGAGAGAGAGAGAGAGAGAGAGCAGTAGCATAGCGTCTCGACCACCTGCATCTCTCCCTCCTCTGTGTGATGTGCAGGTCCAAGGTATGAGATACCTAACGTGCCTCCTCCTCCTCCTCCTCCTCCTCTCTTCAGTCTCACTCTCTTTCCTCTCTCATAGTTATCTTTTCTTTTTCTTTTCCTTTTTTCTTTTTGTTACATTTCATTCTTCGTTGCTTCTTAATTTCAGTTATCAGAGAGAGAGAGAGAGAGAGAGGAGAGAGAATAATTATGAGGTATGCTTGCTGGTCTATTGTTCATTTGATTTATAGCTGATTATGTCTGATTTTTATTATTATTATTTTCATTATTATTATTATTATTATTATTATTATTATTATTATTATTATTATTATTATTATTATTATTATTATTATTATTATTATTATTATTATTATTATTATTATTATTATTATTATTATTATTATTATTATTATTATTATTATTATTATTATTATTATTATTATTATTATTATTATTATTATTATTATTATTATTATTATTATTATTATTATTATTATTATTATTATTATTATTATTATTATTTTTATTATTATTATTATTATTATTATTATTATTATTATTATTATTATTATTATTATTATTATTATTATTATTATTATTATTATTATTATTATTATTATTATTATTATTATTATTATTGTTATTATTATTATTATTATTATTATTATTATTATTATTATTATTATTATTATTATTATTATTATTATTATTATTACTACTACTACTACTACTACTACTACTACTACTACTACTACTACTACTATCTACTACAACAATTACTACATCTTCAGGGGTCCAGATGACCGTGGTGTTTGTGTGTTTGTGTGTGTGTGTGTGTGTGTGTGTGTGTGTGTTTGTGTGTGTGTGTGTGTGTGTGTGTGTGTGTGTGTTCCTGTAAGGTATGTAGCAAAAAAAAAAAAAGGAAGATTAAGATTTTTTAAAGAAAAATGATTTTAAGTCTCCTAGCCATATTCTGACAGGCGGGACGGATCAGGGGAGGGGCGAAGGGTGACGGGCGAGGAGGAGGAGAAGGAAGAAGAGGAGGAAGGGAAGATGAAGGAGGAGGTGGAGAAGGAAGCAGAAGAATATTATTACAAAACGAGGGGGAGGAGTAGAGAGAGAGAGAGAGAGAGAGAGAGAGAGAGAGAGAGAGAGAGAGAGAGAGAGAGAGAGAGAGAGAGAGAGAGAGAGAGAGAGAGGAATGTGGGTGATGGAGGAGGAGGAGGAGGAAGGATAAGAAGGAAAGATAAGGAAGATGGGAGAGATAAATGGAGAAGGAAGAAAATATGTGCATGTATAAATAAACGGAAGAGGAGGAGGAGGAGGGTCAAGAAAAAGGAGAAGGAGAGAAATAAGAGAAGGGAAAGGTTGTTAAAGAAGAAAAAGGAGAAAAACAAAAGACAGACGAGGAAACGTTAAGAAAATAGAGGAAAGGAAGAAAGATAAAAATGAGATAAAGCAAAAAAAAAACACGAAGGGAGGAAGAGGAAGAGGAATGGCATACATAAAGTGAAATAAAGGGAAAATAGACGAAATAGATAGATAGATATAAAGATAAACAGAGAGAGATAAAGAAGAAAAGAGAACGAGAGAGATGAAGTAGGGACAGGAGAAGGGAAGGAGGAAGGAAGGCAGTAAGGAAGAAGTGTGGGAGTGACCGAGGGAAGGGAGGGAAAGGAGGGAGAGAAGTGGAAGTGGAGGAGAGCTCAGTCGGTCGGTTGGTCGGTCAGGTGTTTGCTAGGTCGAAGTCTAATAATGATGGAAGTGAATAATAGCAACAAAAAACACGAGATAAAACAAGGCAAGAGGAACACATCATATAAATCAACGAGCGAGTGTGCAATCTGAGCTTATAAGGGCGAGCGATCGGCGGCCTTATTTGACTTCTTGATGTAAATTTGACCCGGTTTAGGACACCGATTGCAAGCTGAGTGTTTCTTTGCGAGATTAAAAAATGTTGGGGAGAGAGAGAGAGAGAGAGAGAGAGAGAGAGAGAGAGAGAGAGAGAGAGAGACGAGAGACGAGAGAGAGACGAGAAAACATAAATAACTTGCCTCACACACACACACACACACACACACACACACACACACACACACACACACACACACACACACACTCCCCACCTCCCCCACACACTCCTTCCCACACACACACCTCTCCACACACTTCACACACACACACACACACACACACACACACGCCCCCCTTTCCACATACACGTAAGTCTTCCATCTTCACGACGCGGCCTCTATCTTACTGTTTCTTATTCGTATTGCCGCGGTAACACTTCGCTCGGTTATTTATCACGTCCCTGACTCGAGAGGCGCGCTACAACATGCTTTATTCCTGACCCTCCCTGTGTTTTTTTTGTCCCTTTTTGTGTTATTTATCTTCCCTCGCTTCCTTTTTCGCGCGTCCAAGGTCACGGGCGCCATAAACCAAGCGGCAAATAGATCGTCTGGTTTATTTGTGGCCGCCGCGAGATAGATGTATGGCGGTGATATCGAGTGTGTGTGTGTGTGTGTGTGTGTGTGTGTGTGTGTGTGTGTGTGTGTGTGTGTGTGTGTGTGTGTGTGTGTGTGTCTTACTGTCTATCCGTCTTTTTTTTTTGTCGGCTTGCCTCGCCTCCTCCTCCGCCTCGGCTTTCCAGGGTCCCGATGGCGTCAAGATAAGCTCCGATAATCTTTCCTTATTTATTGGTGATCGGTTGGTCGGTTGCTGGATGTGCCTTGCTCCGCGCCCGGCCTCGTGTGGCGTATGTCTGTGTGGCTGTATGTGGATGTTTATGCATGAAGTGGTGTATGTCTGTATATCTGTATGTGTGTGTATGTTTCTATGGCTTTGGATGTATGAATGAATATGGTTTGTCTGTATTTCTCTGAGAGTATACGTCTGTGTGTGTGGGTGTATGTATTGGGATTATGTATGACTGTCTATGGAGTCTAAATATCTGTCTTCGGAAGAAAGGAGGTAAACAAATAGTTCAATGTGATGACTGTTGACTATTGCATTAAACTTATCAGCATCAACAAGAGAAGCAATCTGGAAATGGATGAAGCTACGTATATTGAACTCACTCATCAATGACTACATGTTTTCCCTTTCTCATTATGCTATATAGTCTGTCAGTGAAGGGAATAAGAGAGAGAAGAATATATGAAGAGGGTAACGCTTGCTTCTCCTCTCCCTTGACTAAGATATAAATCCTGCTTGCCGATGTCCTGTGTTTTATGTCCGTTTTGGTTTTCTCCCTCGTATCTCTCCTTGGCAGGGCCGTGATTGCATTGGATCGGCCTGAAAATCTTCATATATTTATAGGAGATCGAATTCTACTCCTTCCCTGTTTGTAAGGTTCGGTACGGATGTCGAAGTGTATATGCTCTTTTGTTTTCTTCTCTGTTTTCGTCCTTCGGTGTTCTGATGATGGTCATTTTTGCTTCTTGGTTCCCCTCAATAAACAATCTTTCTGTATTTATTAGCGATCGGTTGCTGTTCTTAACCATGTATTTAAGGGATGACTGTGATGTCGTATGCTATAGCTCTCTTGTTTTCTCATTTTAGTCTCGGTGTTCTACCGGACATGGCCGTTTTAGCTTCTCAATTTCCCTCAATAAACGATTGTTCTGTATTTATTAGTGATCGGGTGTTGTTCTTTCCCGTGTATTTAGGGACTGATGGTGATGTCGTATGCTTTGTGCCTGTGTTTTCACCTTCTTGTCTCGTTTTTACTGGTCATGGTTGTTTTTGCTTCTCGATTCCCCTCAATAAACAATCTTTCTGTATCTATTAGCGATCGGGTGCTGCTCCTTGCCATGCATTTTGGGGTTGATGGCGATGTCGTATGCTTTGTGCTTATGTGTTCAGCTCCTTGCCTCGTCCTTTTTACTAGTATTGATCGTTTTTTGCTTCAGGATTCCCCTCAATAAACAATCTTTCTTTTCTTATTAGGAATCGAGTGCTGCTCCTTCATGTGTATTTAAAGGCTGATGGTTATGTCGTATGCTCTGTGCTTATGTTTTCACCTTCTTGTCTCGACGATTTTACTGGTCATTGTCGTTTTTGCGCCTGATTTCCCCCAATAAATAATCTCAGTATTTATTGGCGATCGGTTCCTGGTGGCGGACTCGTAAACTAGGCCTCGATGACGCCGATGACGCCCCCGATAGCCCGAGAGTGTGAGGCGGTGGGCGTTTTTTGTGTGTTCCCGATGTCGCCAGATAGATGACTCGTTTCCGTGTGTTTTGGGCCGTGTGTGTTGGGACGCGCCGATGACGCCCGATAGCCCAGGGAAGGGTCGTATGTGAGGCCAAGATCTATAGTATCAGGTCTCCTCAATTTACCTCCACTGCGCAGCTTGTGACGCCAGCTGGCTGTGAGACAGTGAGGAAGACGGGAAACTATTCTATTTTCCCCGTTCTCTCTCATGGCGCTGCCGTTTTCTCTCTCTCTCTCTCTCTCTCTCTCTCTCTCTCTCTCTCTCTCTCTCTCAAGAATACCCCATATTTGCCCCCAGATGTTGATGTTGTCATTATTATTAGTAATATTGTGTGTGTGGTGTGTGTTTACTCACTTATAAACTCAAATGTACGCATAACAGCTATACTATTTTAAATATCTCCCTAAATCATATTTTTTTCCATATGTGATTCTTATAATGTGCCTTGTCAATGGCTATGAGTAGATGCCCTCCACTCCATTCTTATTTACTAGCTTACGTGTGTGTGTGTGTGTGTGTGTGTGTGTGTGTGTGAGAGAGAGAGAGAGAAAGAGTGAGAAACTGAGAGCGACTGCCAGCTAGCTGTTACTGCACGGAGGTTGGAAGAGCGACTGACCCCATCGGCCCCGCTGAACCTACCCTCGAACAGCCAGGTGACGTCTGTGCGCCAGCATCTGCGAAAATAAGTCGGAAGTGAGGAGACCTGGTACTGTAGATCTTGTGTGAGGCCTGAGTGCTGGTTTGTTGCTTCGTTCTTGGTTGTCTGGCGGTGAAAATCTTGTATGTGGGGAGTTTGAAGTGAGTATTAGTAAGGTCATTTGTTTTCTTTCGTATGTATTGTTCTTGTGGGTTCGTACGTAAGGCCTTCTCGCTGTTCTGTTCCTTCGTTCCTGGTTTGTCTGCTGCTCGAAGTCTTGTATATAAGGGAGTGAGCTGAGTTTATTAGTACAGCCTTTCTTCTTCTTTCCTGTGTATGTATGTAAGTAAGGGTTCTTGTAATCTTTCCTATGTGTTGTTCACGTGTGTTCGTACGATGAGGCCTTAGTGCTGTTTTGTTCCTTCGTTCTTGGTTGTCTCTCATTGGAAGTCTTGTACATAGAGAGCGTGAAGTGAATATGTGAGTGGGTCTTCTTGTATTTTTTTCTGTGCATTTTGTATTTGTGTATATATTGCTGGATTCTCTGAGACGGCTCGAAAGAGTATGCGAGAGGCGTTTTAAATCTTTCCTGGTGCTTGTCTTGTTGGTATGCGTGAGTCTTTATATGTATCTTGTCTATATGTTTATTTTCACCTCGAACTCCCCGACGGATACCAACACCCTGCTCTGCTCATCCCGACGTTATAACATACAGTGCTACACAACCTTGTCCGTCAGTTATTAGTAAGCGTGCTGCCTCCTTATCATCATTGTTTCTTGCTGTGAGTCCTGAGAGATCTCCGATACCCTGCCAGGCTTGTTGGTGTCTCGCGCTGATCAGTTTTGCGACATTGATTACTCGTGTGATATCCTGATGGTCCGTGCGAGGTGGTAATGTGTGTGCTTTGGAGACTCCTAATGATTACTCGTGTAGTGTTCTGATAGTACAAAAGGGGTGGTAATGGGGGTGTTTTGGGGGGAGTCAGGTATGTGGTTCTTTCTCTGTTTTCTGCTCACCTGCAAGTTTTGACTACTCCAGTGTCCAACAAGTTAGGTGTGTGATGTACTGATAGGCTTCTTTAGGTGGTAATACGTTTCTTATCGATGTCCCAGAGTAGCATTAACTCGGCGTCTAAATGGCCCTCAGAATCTTCAAGGTGTAATAAGATTCTGTTAGCACCATGATCCCCTTGGGCTTTACATGAATAACTCTTTTTGTCTTCTCGTAGGCTTGATTTGATTCCTCTAATGCTCATATGAATTTCCTAGTTCTTTTCTTTTCGGCAGTAGTGTTAGTGATATGCATTCATCTGCGAGTTCAGGAGCGCCAGTGCCCTAAGTTTCATGTAATAACCGGACCTCCTTCTCTTACAAGATCTCTAAGTTCCACGTAATGCTTCTCTTCTCATCCAAGGTCTCTGTGACGTATATTACTCCTCCTTCTCTTCCTAGATCTTTAAGTTTCATCTAATGTTCCTTTAATTCATCCAAGCTCTTATATATAATTCTCCTACCTCTTCCAAGGCCTCTTAAGTTCCATGTGGTGCTCCTCGTTCTCCTTCGAGATCTTAAGTTCGTGTCCTCTTCCTCCTCCAAGGTCTCTGTTTTATATAATGCTCGTCTTTGCCTTCTGTTGAGAGTACAAGCAGCTCTTTTCGTCTCAAGGTCTTCGCGTGTCGGTCCCACTTCTCGATGGCGCCGATATTCGTGTAATTCTCGTGCGCCGATCATCTGTTTGCCGGCGGGGCGTCCCAAGGCGCCCCGATAAGTCAGTCTTTCGCATGCCGATCGTCCGTTTCTTGGCAATCCCGATGACGGCTGATAGGCTGCGCTCCTCACCCGCGGGAGACGATCGGGAGGAGGAGGAGGAGGAGGAAGAGGAGGAGGAGGAGGAGGAGGAGGAAGACGAGGCACTTAATTTACCTTTACTTGCCTTTTTTTTTTTTTTTGCATTTACAGGTTTGAATCATTCGCCGAAGTCCATATTTTACTTTTTAATCATATACTCCTTTGTGTGTGTGTGTGTGTGTGTGTGTGTGTGTGTGTGTGTGTGTGTGTATGTATGTATGTATGGCTTTCTCTGTCTCCCTATGTCTAGCTAGCTTAACTATGTATGTATGTGTATTTGTGTATGTGTGCGTATTTGTGTATCGGTTCTATATCTATATCTATATCTATCTATCTTTATGTTTGTGTATTTATGTATGTGTGAATGTCTGCAATATAAACTTTCCCTTCGCAATGTCTCGGTGGGCGGCAGGAAGCATGCGAGAGAGAGAGAGGTCGGTCGTTGGGTCGCGGCGGCGTTGTAAATAATGGCAATGATCGTCCACGGGTTTGTAAGGACCCCGCGCGCCTTGTATCTGCGGCGAGGATCGTGAAGGAAACATGAGTCGTGTACGAGGTCGTGGGGAGTCTGGTTCGTCGTCTTGGGAGGGGAGGAAGTGGGGAGAGGAATGGTGGAGTGTTGCAAAGACGGTTGAAGAATAGACGAAAGCTGGAAACTATATAAGGGAGATAATGCAGTAAGGGAAGGGAGATATGAAGTAAAAAGAGGCAGGAAGATGAGGAGGGGGAGAAAGAAAGAGGGGGAGGGAGATTAGAAAAAAAAGAGGTTAGGAAAAGGGGTAGAGGTAGGGTGTATGTCCGTACGTTCATCAGGGCAGGAACACGAGAAGGGTTATGATGGGGTGGGAGCCGCGGCTGACCCATCCATCTTGCTTGCCCTGTGTGTGTGTGTGTGTGTGTGTGTGTGTGTGTGTGCGTGTGCGTGTGTGTGTGTGTGAATATGTAAAGTATCGAGTGTTTTATGAATATACTCCACACTTTTTTTTTTTTTTGCGTATTTCATCCATCGTGTTCTGTTTAGCGTAGTTTATCCTCATCCCCCTTTTCTTTTTAATGTTATATTTCACGAGGTCTTTATTCCACATACTTTTTGGTTATCTTTTTCCATCGTGTTCCTTTTAGTGTAGTTTATCCTCACGTCTGTTTTCTTTTTTGTCTTGTAATCGTATATTTCACAAAGTCGATATTTCACGTCGCTGGTTTGCATGCAAATATTATACCTTTTCTATCTCTACTTCAATCTTTTCCTTTTTTTTTCTTTTTACATATAATCTTCGTTTCTCTTTATTTTGCTTTTCCTTTTCTTTTCTTTTTTCTCCTATACAAACGTTATTCCTTTTCTTTGTTTTACTTTTCTATTCTTTATCTTTTTATTATTATTTTGTTTCTACTTTTCAGCATTCATCACATTTTTCTTTCTTATTTTCTTCTCCTTTTTCTTTCATTTCCATTTTTTCTCTCTCCGTTTTATCTTAGCTTTTCCTCATCCATTAGATCTTTCTCGCTCTCCTCTGTTCGCGTCGGGTCGAATGTTTCACTCTGGATGTTGTACACGGATGTTTCAATGTTCACTACACGCGTTTCTGGCCGGCAAAAATATATATCCATTCTTCTACTGTTTATTCTCCTTGTTCCTATCTGTTTTCCGTCCATCCATCACTCTGGTACGCTCAATTAGGACGTTGCATGTTTTCCTTTCTAACTTTGATGGGTTAATTGTGTTTTTTTTTCACTTCGCTGTGGTCTACTGAAGCTGGTGGTTTTTTTTTTTTCGTTTATAATATTTTTGTTTTTGTTTGTATCTTTGTTTAATTCATTTGCCATCATTTTTTTGCTTTCTTCTCTCCGTTTCTGGAAGTTAAATCGATAACTTTATTTCAAGTTTTTCCTGTATCTTTTTTCTTCCACACCTCCATCCATTCTTTAATTTTTACCTTTTAGTTTTAATCTATTCTTCTATTTCATCTATATATCGTTCAATTATTTTTATTTCATATCCATCCTTCTCTTCTCTTGATTTTTTTCTTCATTTATTCATTTTAATCCATTCTCTTTATTTTTTTTTTTCCGGCATGACGCTGTTTCTCTTTTGTTATTTTCATGTACCGCTTCCTATACTCCTCTCTCCATGTGTTCGTCTTTTAAATCCATTCATCTATTTCTTCCGTCTGGTAAGCCGCTATTTCCCCTCATCCATCCATCACTTTGCTACGCCACCCGATACTTCTTTTCTCATACAGTATTTTTTCCTTCCCTATGTACTCAGCTTATCCCGCGGTTACCTTGCCACTCGGTCCTCCTACCTACGACCGTCTCCTGTTTACCCTCTAATAGCACACACACACCACACACACACATGCTCCCTCCTCCTCTTCCTCCTTCTCCTCCTCGTCTCCTGCAGCTCCGGGAATTACTTTAGTATGGAAACGATTTTTTGATCAACCAAGCGTTTAGGTGGCGATTTTATATTCGGCCCTTATTGAAAGCTACGACTCCCTTAAGACTCCTAAGCACGGGTGTTGAGGCAATATTCGCTGGCATCTATTTACATCGCGGACGAAAATTACCCTCGTATGAAAGCCGATGGACAGATTAGATAAGCAGATTTAAGGAGATAACGCGATGAGGGAGAGTTAGGCAAGCATGAAAGTTGATAGCAGCGACGCAGAGGCCAGAAAAAATGCGCAAATGAGAGGTGCTGAAGGAGGGAATGAATATACATCGTCTCAATGGGTAATATAGATTAAATTAGTAGATCATGGAGATAACGCGATGGGAGAGGGAAGTCAGCAAGCCAGTAAGTAAGTATGAGACACGCGGAGGCCGGCCAAGGGAACAAAAGTAGCTAAATGAAAGGTAGTGAGAGAGAAAATTAATATACATCGCCTCATTTGAGTATTACATAGATGATGAGATAAGAGGATTAAATAATGGAGCAGTAGGGAGGGGGATTTTTAGGCAAGTAAACAGAGCACACCAAGCGAGGCAGTACAAGGGAGGAGGAAGAGGAGATGAAAAGGACGAAGATGCTAGGACGAAAACACTGATAAAAGGAGACATAGAGGAGGAGATAATTAATGTATATTATGTACTTAGCGCCTCATAGGAAGACTAAATAAGTAGATTAGAGAGATGAAACACGATAGATGGATAGATAGTTAGATAAAGACAGACAGACAGACAGAGATAGAGAGGACGAACGAACGAAAGAAGAACCAGAAATTAAATAGAAAATTAAGTAAAAAAAATGGAAGAGAGAGAGAGACAGAGAACGACAGACATAGAAGACGGACAAGCGAAAACCCAGACCCCAAAAAACGAAAAAAAAAATATTGAAAAAAAATGAAAGGAGAAGATGGAGCAGGGGGAGAAAAAAGAGGAGGAGGAGGGGGAAGCAGGAGGAGGTAGTGAAAGAGAAAATGAATATATATCGCCTGCTTGAGTAATATTCGTGGGCGTCGTCCCCGCGCCAGAGAGTAATACAGCGCCGGGCCAATACTTTATCCACGCCAGCCCAATATTTAGCTCTTAGTGGACGGTATTACGGGAGGCTGCGGGCCGGCGCTCCACTCTTTCCCGACATAATTAGATCGTAAAGTGAGGGATCCAATCTCGAGCTTATCTCCCTGACTGCGAAGACAAGTAGGAGGAGATGACGAAGGGAGATGAGCAGAGAAGAGGGATGAGGGAGAGGGATGCAGGTGAGGAAGGGAGATGAGACGTGAAGGAGAGAAGGATGGAGGGAGTTATTGTGTAAGGGAGGAAGGGAGAGTGGGAGGGAAAGGGGGTTGTGAGAAGAGAAGAATGAAAGTAAGAGTAGGAGGGAGGGAGGTCGGGAGGGAAAAGAAGGAGGAAGGGAGGGAGAGGAAGTGGTAAAGAGATGGAGGGATGGAGGAAGAGGTAGAGGGAAGGCACGATAAGTAAGAATAAATAAGAGAGATGAAGGAAAAAGGAGAGAGAAGAGGGATGAGGAAACAACGGATAAGTAAAAGGGAGGGAGGGAGGGAAGAAAAATAGATGAAGGAGAGAGAGCAGATGAAGAACTGGAGGAGAAGAAGAAGAAGGGCAAGAACAACAGCAAGAACAAGAAGAGGATGAAGAAGGAAAAGAAGATAGCGGGGAAGAAGAGCAGAAAAAAAAAGAGAGGATGAAGAGCAGGAGGAGAATAAGAAAAAGAAGAACAAGGGCAAGAACAAGAAGAGGATGAAGAAAGAAGAGAAGCTAGCGGGAAAGAAGAGTAGATGAAGGAGAGAGAGAGAAGATGAAGAACAGTAGAAGAAGAAGAAGAAGAAGAAGAAGAAGAGCAATAGCAAGAACAAGAAGAGGATGCAGAAGGAAGAGAAGAGAAAAAGTAAGTAAGAGAAATGATAAGAATAATAACAAGAAGTACAAGAAAAAGAGAGGAAGACGAAGAAATACGAGAAGAAAAGAAATGCAGGAAGAAAAGAAGAAGAAAAGGTAGTAATGAAAATAAGAAGAATAAGAAACAGAAGAAAAAATAAAGAAACGGAAGTAGGAGATGAAAAAAAGAAGGAAAAAGATAAATAAAAAGTAAGAAAGAGGGAAGGAAAGAAAGAGAGAAAGACAAGTGGAAAAAGTAGTGTCAGAAAAGAATATAAAGAAAACAGAAGAAAAACGAATGCCATGTTTCTTAAAGTACTTGTAATAATAATAATAATAACATGAATGTGAATATATAAGTGACTACCATCATAAGTTAACGTAGAAAAATAGCGACTGAAAGGATTGCAAAGTATGAAGAGTAAATAACGAAAAGAAAAAGAAAGAAAATACGTTAAATGCGTATACCGAAGCATTATTTTAGAAGGTATGAGGATAAGGACTTAAAATACTTGCACAACAACCTCACGTAACAAAGTGTGAGCATGTTTTAAAGCTCTGAAGGGAGGAGGAACATGTACCTGGTTAACAAATGGAAATAGTCGAGTAAAGCATCAGAAGGGACGCAGAGAAAGGTCTGGAAGAGAGGAAATGGTTAAGGAAATATAAATGGAAGGAAGGTCAACAAAATAGATTGTAAAAATGGAAATGAAATATGAGAGGACTATGAAGGGAAGAAAATGGAAAGAAACGAAGAAAACAAAAGCAATGAAATAGAATATACATCACAAGAAGAAGTAACAGCAATAAAATGATCTTAAAATATGAAGAAAAAAATATAGAAAAAAAATAACAGCCGTAAGGAAGGGAGTGGAATTTGAAGGAAGTAAGAAGGAGATGAAGAAGAAGGAGACGAAGACGAAGACGAAGAACAAGAAGAACAAGAAGAAGAATAAAAAGAGGAAGCAGAAGACGAGGACGAAAAAGAAGTAAAACAACAACAACAACAACCACATCAACATAAACACGAACAACCACCACAAAAAAATAAACCCAAGCAATACAATGATAAGCTCGTATATACCATAAGTAAAAAAGCAATAATAACATGGGTGCCAAGAGCTTCGGTTACCATGATGTATCGCGGCCGTAACCCTCAGTGAGACCATCGCGGCGAGGTGTTAGGAGGGGGGCAAGAGGCGAAGGAGAGAGGAGGAGGAGGAGGAGGAGGATAAAGAGAGCAGCGTGTAATAACTGAAGTGTTGAGGCCGCAGTAATAATAGTAAAGGCGTGAAGTGCTTGAGTTACGACGATAAATTATGGTTATTGAACTATAAATTTGCACCATCATAGACAGAGGGAAGTGTGTGTAGTAGGCAACAAGAGGAAGGGAAGGAGAGAATGGGAAGAGGAAGGAGCGGAGGATGCAAGGAATGGAACATGTAATATAATAGAAATGGTCGGAACAAAGGATGAAAAGGAAAGCACAAGGAAATTGAAAGTAATGGAAGGTGAAAGGGGAGGAAAGGGAAGGAGAGGGGAGGAAGGAGGGAGAGAGGAGTAGTAAGAATAGGTAAAGGGAGGGGAATGAGAGGAGAGCAGGGGAGGAACAGGGTGGGGAAGAGAAAGAAGGGAGGGAGAGGAATAGGAGATATGGGAAGGATGGGACAGAGTTGGGAAGAATGGAAGGAAGGGAGGAAGGAGGTAGGGGAATGAGAGGAGACATGAGGGGAGGAGGAGGGACAAGGTGGGGAAGAATGGAAGGGAACGAGGAAAGGGAAGGTAAGGGAAGGGAGGAAGAGGAACAAGGGGAGACATAAGGGGATGAGGGACAAGGTGAGGAAGAATGGAATGGAACGAGGAAAGGGAAGGTAAGGGAAGGGAGGACGGGGAACGAGAGGAGAACAGTGGAGGAAGTGGGACAGGGTGGGCAGGAATAGAAGGAAGGAGGAAGGGGAACGAGAGGAGACATAGGGGAGGAGGAGGGACAAGGTGGGGAAGCGGAAATACCAGCGATGTACGAAACAATTTTTTAACATGGGAACACAAACACACGTGGACCATTAGGGTAAAACACATTGAGCATCGAAGGAAACGCAGCATAAGAAGAGCATCGAAGAGCTGACGAAGAGAAAGGAAATGCTAATAAGGGAGGAGATGAAGAGAGGAACTAACAGTGAATTATGATGAAAGAGTGAAAGTAAAGGTGAAAAAGAGAACACGTGTAAATATGATAAAAGAGGGCGAGGAGGAGGAGGAGGAGCAGGAGGAGGAGAAAGAGTGCATGGGTGGAGGAAAACCAATAATATGAATTTCCATTATGAAAGAATGACTGAAGGAATGGAGGAGGAGGAGGAGGAGGTGGCTAGGGAGGAGACAACAGAATTGAAATAAAGCCGTAAGGAAAAAAATGAATGATGGATATGGAGGAGGAGGAGAAGGAGGAGGAGGAGGAGAAGGAGGAGGAGGAGGAGGAGAAGGAGGAGGAGGAGGAGGAGGAGGAGGAGGAGGAGGAGAAGGAGGATAGACCAGCGATACGGATTGAGGCTGTGACAAAAGAATGACGGATAGTATGGAGGAGGAGGAGGAGGAGATAACACGGAATGAAGCTGTAGCAAAAGAATGACGGAGGAGATCTAGGCAGGGGAACAAACGAACGATGTGTATCACGTGGGAGGCGGCGGAGGGGCGTCGAAACGGCTTAACGAAGGCATGTCGTTAGGCCAACCACGACCATCCATCATTCAGCGCCGGCAACACGACCCCCCCTTACCAACACCCCTCATACCTCCCCCCTTACCTACACCCATTCCTACATCCCCCCTGACCCCCCCCTTACCTGCACCCCTTCCTACATCTCCCCCCTGAGCCCCCCTTACGAGTCATTCTCCCTCCCTCGACCCATACTTTCCCTTCTTCATATCACCCCAGCCTCAGACCCCCTCTTCATCTTGCCCCTTTTCCCTTTCCTTCCCTATTTCTTCTATAGCGCTCCCTCCTCCCTCTCCCTTCCCTTTACCCCATTTCTCACAATCTATCGGCTCTCAGCTTCCCTATTTCTCCTCCCCTTACAAACTCTTCTTTTCATCTCTTCTATGGCACCCTTCTTCCTTCTCGACCCTTCCTTATCCCCTACACTCTGTCCATTCATTCATTCCTCTCTCTTCCCATATCCCCCCCTCCCCCCCATCCACATCAGTCTCCCACACTCGGGTCGTCACCTCGAGGCCTGGCAGACTATTGGCTCCTGTCGAACACCAAGAAAAAATACCCATGTCATTTCTCCTTCCCGGTCTGGCCTGTCTGCCCTCCCTCCCTCCCTCGCCTCTCCCTTCCTCCCTACTATTTGTCTCCTCCCTTCCTTCCTTGTCTACTACCTTGCCTACTCTCTCTCTCTCCCTCTCTGTCTGTCTGTGTAATTCATTCTTATCCAACTCATTCATCTCTTTTATTTTCAGTCTTTTCTTTCTGGTTTCTCCTTTAAATTATTTATCACATATCCTGAACCTTTTAATTACTCGCTGCTGCTGCTGCTAAGGCACTGAAAGAGGGAGAGGAGACGAAGAGGAGGAGGAGAAATGAGAGGAAGGAAGGAAGAAAGGAGCGCTACACCACCCATACCAAGCCCTCCCCCCCGCTGCAAGGAAGAATAAGGAGGAGGAAGAGGAAAAGGCGTGTTTTGACCTGTGTTTTAAGCTCGTGTGTGTGTGTGTGTGTGTGTGGGCGGGCGAGGACGCATCAGTATATATCTTGTACAAATGTTTTAGCGTCTTGTCGAGTCTAACGTTATATAGTAAAGAGTTCGTAATGGATTCGTTGTCTTTTCTCGCTTGTTTGAGTAACCAAAGATTTTAACGTCAACATGTTTTCAGCGATGATTTTCCGGCGTTACTTATTTCTTCGGGGAGTTATTTGTTCAGTGTTTTGTAGAACCTAACTTTTTCTCTTAAACTACTTCTAATGGATTTGTGAAGAGCGTCGCCATGATATTTTCTTTCCCTTTTATTTTTTCGTGATGTCTTGTGAATGCTGTTCCTCCGCGGTGATTTATTTTCCGACGTGAATTATTATTTCTTTGGCTCAGGAATTTGTTTAGCGTTTTGTGGAGTCTAATGTAATTTTGTAGTTTTTTAGTGCCGGTAATGGATTCGTGAAGAGTGTCGCCGTATTTTTCTTTACCTTTCGTGCTGTGATTTATTATCCAGGCAGTTCGTTAGTGTTCTGTCGAGTTAACGTAAAGTGCTTGTAAAGATTTCGTGCTTGGGGCACGTGAAAAATTAATTGTTCAAATTGTACCTGTAGATTTTGAAAGAGGTAAAATTTGTGCTTAGATAGTTTTAGATAGTACTCGGATAGTTAGATACTACTACTACGACTACTACTACTACTGCTACTACTACTACTACTTTTACTACTACTACTACTACTACTACTACTACTACTACTACTACTTTTACTACTACTACTACTTTTACTACTACTTCTACTACGACTACTACTACTACTACTGCTGCTACTACTACTACTACTACTACTACTACTGCTACTCCTGTTTGACTACCACTATGGATACTACTCTCAAATGCTATACACGGTCCTGCTTCTTTAAGTGGTAGTCGGGTGGACTCATATATACAAAACTAACACTGCTTTAGGAACCACCAAATCATCTCGTACAGGCAAACAAATGTTGACCAACGTTGAGAGTAAATTTAAGAATACCAGAACATAAAGTAAAAAATAGGTGTACGTGTTGTAATTGTATATTAACTAAAGCGTTTAAAATCCTTAGTACAAACAACACCTGCATGAAACTAAACAAGAAACGGAAAGGAAAAAAATAAACGTTTGGACGGGAAAGAGGTATGAAAAAACGTTTAGCAGACAATGAAAGTGAGGAGAGAAAAACGTTGTGAAAGAAACGTTTGGAAAGAAATGAAGAGAAAAGTTGTTGAGTAAACATGACTCAAGCGTTCCCGAGAGAGAGAGAGAGAGAGAGAGAGAGAGAGAGAGAGAGAGAGAGAGAGAGAGAGAGAGAGAGAGAGAGAGAGAGAGAGAGAGAGAGAGAGAGAGAGAGAGAGAGAGAGAGAGAGAAGAAAAGAATAGAAGAAAAGACAAAAAAGCCAAGGAATAGAGAAATAAAGGAAGAGAAGAAGAAAGATGTAAGAAGAAGAAAAGACAAGAAAAGCGAAGATAAAAAAATGGAAGAAAAGAGAAGAAAAAGAGAAGAGGAGAGGAAAGAAGAGAAACAAAATCCAAGAGAAAAGAAGAAAAGAAAAAAGAAAAGGAAGATATGAAAAGAAAAAGATGAGAAGAAAAGAAAAGACAGGAGAAGAAAAGAGAAGAAAAGAGCAAGGAAGAGAGCGAGCAGGGGCGGGCGTCGTAATCCCCGGGCCGCGCGTGGTGGGCGGGTTACGGGATACAAGGTCAGGCTATACTCACATACACGGGCATATACGGGGGTCCGGGGCGGGCGCGACCCTTATGTGGCCGGCGCCGCGCGGGGGTGTGTATGGACTAATGGACGCGGGCATAAAACAGCTTGCATCGCTTGTGCCGGGCAGGGTATGGTAATATTGATCCGCCTCGACTCGGGATATGAAAAAAGAGGAAAGGAAGAAGGCTGACGCGCACACACACACACACACACACACACACACACACACACACACACACACACACACACACACACACACACACACACACACACTTTTTTTCTCATTTCATCCCCAATCTCCCGTATAGAAAAAGCGTTGAAAGTCAGGTAAAATGAAAAGAAAAAATAATAGTATACAGAACACAGGTAATATAAATAAAAAAAATGGTTTTATTTTTATTTTTTGATGAGCATATTTTCTTTTTTTTATATAACGTGTGTTTTTGTCATTTTTATCTTTTTCGTTTTCTTATCCACTTGTTTTAGAATCTCGTATCTCTTCTCTTCACCACTTTCTATCTCCTCGTCTCTTCCCGACTCCTTGTATCTCCTCGCCTCTCCTCAACTCACTGCATATCCCTCCTCTCCTCAGCTCTCTTCTCCTCGCCTCTCTTCACCTCCTTTTATCTCTTCTCTCTTTTTCCTGTATCTTTTCGCCTCTCTTCATCTCTTTCTATCTCCTCGCCTCTCCTAGACTCCAAGTATCTCCTCGCCTCCTCAACTCCTGCATTTCCTCCTCTCCTCAACTCTCATCTCCTCGCCACTCCTCACCTTTAATCTCTTCGCCTCTCCTCTATTTCCTGTATCTTTCGCCTCTCTTCACCTTTTCTGTCTCCTTGCCTCTCGACTCCTGTTTCCTCCTCGTCTTCTGGTGATGGGGTGGCTGTGTACTGTCCTGACAAGACGTA
Organism: Eriocheir sinensis; assembly: GCF_024679095.1. Lineage (NCBI taxonomy): Eukaryota > Metazoa > Arthropoda > Malacostraca > Decapoda > Varunidae > Eriocheir > Eriocheir sinensis. The sequence continues at coordinate 74,339 of NW_026110747.1, forward strand.
GAAATTAATGGTCCACGTAAACACTCTCTCTCTCTCTCTCTCTCTCCAAGATTTAATTTTCTTATCTACTAAATACGATTATTCATTGCTTGTCAACACTTTCCTTAGCACGAGATTTACATAGATTTATATAGAAAATCAGACCACACAGACCCCATGGTCCAGACTTGGTGGTCTGTCCTTAAACCTAAGTGATTTTACATTAATCAGAAGACTCCAAAACGTTGCATTTCTACTCTAGTTGATATTAAGTTGAAGGAAGTGACGGTCGAGCTTATTTTTGAAGGAGTCAATCGTGTTACACTGGACCACTGATGATGGGAGCTTATTCCATTCTCGCACTACATCGTTGGTGAAGAAAAATTTGGTGCAGTCTGAATTTACTTGTCTACATCTGAGTTTTACGCCATTGTTCCTCGTGCGCAAAGTGTCATCGATCATAAACAATGTTGATCTGTCTACATTCGTGAAACCATTAAGTATTTTAAAACATTCGATCAGTTTTCCTCGGAGGCAACGTTTCTCAAGAGAGAACATGTTAAGGGTAGAAAGCCTTTCTTCGTAGGATTTGTTGCGCAAGGAAGGGATAATTTTCATTGCCCGACGCTGAACACCTTCTAATTTAGCAATATCCTTTGCATGGTGGGGAGACCAAAACTGTACCGCATATTCCAAGTGGGGTCTGACTAAACTGTTGTAGAGCGGGAGTATTACATCTTTATTCTTAAATAAAAAGTTTCTTTTAATGAAGCCCAACATTCTGTTCGCTTTATTTGCTGCATCGATGCATTGCTGTGAGAATTTGAGGTTTGACTCGATATTGACCCCAAAGTCCTTGACGCATTGAACGCATTTGAGTTTAACGCCGCGCATTTCGTAATCAAACTTCTTATTCCTCGTTCCAACTTGAAGGACCTGGCACTTGTCTGCGTTAAAGGGCATCTCCCATCTATCCGACCAAGCTGAAATTTTGTGCAAATCCTCTTGGAGGCTTTGCCTGTCTTCGTCAGTGAGAACCGAGTAACCAATCTTTGTGTCGTCTGCAAATTTACTAATGCGGTTATTGAGTCCAACATCCACGTCGTTGATGTAAATAATGAAGAGCACTGGGCCAAGAACCGAGCCTCAACTCAACCACTAGTGACCGGCGCCCACTCTGAGTTAAATCCGTCAATCACTACTCTTTGTTGTCTGTTGCTCAACCAATTCGCGATCCATTGGTTTACCTGACCGTCAATACCTATTTGCTTTAATTTGTAAAGTAATTTATGATGCGGGACTTTATCAAACGCTTTCTGGAAATCAAGATAGACTACGTCCAGTGATTTGGTTACGTCATAAACAGTGAAGAGGTCGTTATAAAAGGTTAATAGATTTGATAGGCAGGATCTTTTGTTTCGGAAGCCATGTTGTGAGTCCCCAATTAATGAGTGGCTTTCAAGGTAACTCACAATTTTGTCTCTAATTATGCCCTCAAGTAGCTTACCTACAACCGAAGTTAGACTAATGGGCCTGTAATTACCTGGTACTTTTTTGTCTCCTTTCTTAAAAATCGGTGTCACGTTAGCCTTTTTCCAATCTGAAGGGACAATGCCTTGTCGCAAGGACATATTGAATACGGTTGTGAGGGAGGAGAGTATTTCGCTCTTTGTTTCTTTGAGCAGAGTTGGATATACTTTATCAGGTCCAGGACTTTTATTTGTTTTAAGTGATTTGAGGGCTTTAAGGACTTCATCGGGTTTTATTTCAAAGTTAGACAATGCATGCTCGGGATTTACATTAGTACTGGTGTTGGTGGTGGTGGTGGGAGGACAGTTATTATTAAACACCGAGGAAAAGTAATTATTTAATAGGTTTGCAACGTGTTGGCTGTCAGTCACTAGTGCACCGTCGCTGTTTGTTAAAGGTCCAATTCCACTTCTGATCGCCTTTCTGTTGTTTATGTAACTGAAGAAGGATTTCGGATTATTTTTACAGTTGGCTGCAATATTTTCTTCATATCTACGCTCTGCCTGATGCACTAATCTTTTTACTCGTCGCCTTGCATCATTGTAAAGTCTAATGTTTTCGGGCGTGCTTTGGTCTTTCTTTAACCTGTAAGACAATTTTCTCTCCTTGACTGAGTGTTTAATTTCGCTATTAAACCACGGTGGACTTTTATTAGTGTTAATTCGCTTCTCGCACAAGGGTACAAATGTGTCCTGCTGAGTGATTAAGTGATTTTTAAAGTTTAGCCAGGCGTCCTCTGCATTGCCGTCATCTGATAGTTGCATATCTATTAGTTTTCGTCGGATTTCTACGAAGTTGGCTCTTTTGAAATTGGGCACCTTAACTTTATTTTCAGTCACCGATGTTTGAGCTCTAATGTCAACGCGCACTAGTTTATGATCGCAGGAACCGAGGTGTTCTCCTACCGTGACATTACTGACTAGGTTATCTTGGGTCGCTATAACAAGGTCAAGTATGTTATTTTGTCGAGTTGGTTCAGAAACCATTTGGCTTAGATAATTTTCCTCTAGAAATTCGATCATTCTATGGGACTCACCTTCTGTACCCGACAGTGTCGCCCAGTCGATATGGGGGAGGTTAAAGTCTCCTAGTATCAGTGAGTCGCTGTTATTAAGTGACTGCCTTAAGACGCTGTACATTTCAAGATCGCCATC
>NW_026110748.1:0-35000 GCF_024679095.1 Eriocheir sinensis
TTCTGTACCACGAATGTTAGAGAACACACTTAAGAACCCGATTAATCTCCTTTGGGGCCTTGAGAAACATTTGTTGCAGGACCCGAAAGCGTCTGAGAATACGGAGTCACTACGGCCCTTGACTTGTTGAATGAGGGGGCTGGCGTGCAGGCAGTGTTAGCTTGGAGTTGGAAGGAGGGGAAGCACAGGGTTACCACACATAACTCTGTAAGGGGGAGGGACAGGTCGGGGCTTCTGGATTAATGTTGTGTATGTTGACTTTTAAATACTGTTTGCACACCCTCGTCCGGGAGAGTCTGACAGGGGAGGGACACACACTAACCACACCCACAACACACACTCATAATGACACACGGTAGAGTCAACAGTCGTGCCTTACGTTGACACAAAGGCTTGAATTTGTACACGCGTATAGTGGTAGTACCTGTGAAACTATACGAGAGAGAGAGAGAGAGAGAGAGAGAGAGAGAGAGAGAGAGAGAGAGACCTAGTGACAAACTGACACTTATTACAAATTATGTTTTCATATTTTTTATGTGTATTTTGTATTTGTATGTTTAAATGTGTATGTGTAACAATGGACGTTTGATTTTGTCCCACACACAGGCTCTTCAAATAGTCTCCCTCTCTCTCTCTCTCTCTCTCTCTCTCTCTCTCTCTCTCGTAAAACAATAATAAATCATTGCCATAATTAGAAGCTGCTTGTCTGTTTATCTGTTTGTTTGAAAGTGATGCACATTTGTTTCATATAATCACTTACTCAGTAATTACAAACTGATAAAGCCATTGTTTATGTATTTATATGTATTTATGTCCGTTTATTTCAAAGGGATAGAATGTTCAGATTATCACCTGCTTCTCATGAACTCTCTTTGTGCCTCCGCGGTGCAGTGGTTAGCATCTCTAACTACGAATCTGGGGGCCTGGGTTCGAATCCCGCCTGTGCAGTCAGGGTGAAACCCACCTGGCTGTTCACCCCCCCTTTGGGACTGGTCGGTAATTGGGTACCTGGGGAAACCAAGGGAGGATAAACTGTGGCAACCAGGATGTCACAATTGCCCGTATCCCGTGGTAATGGGTTCTCACCCAACACAGGCACAAAGGCCAATACAACACAGGTGAGCACCGATGCCACGAGCAGCTTTAGCGGATCTCCCTATAACTTTACTCACTTAGTCATGTGAACGTTTCAGTAATGCCGACGGTTCCTGCGTGTGCCCCCGCGGCCCAGGAGGCAGGGGGCGGATTCTGAGAATAGCCGTAAGTTAAGGCCCGCGCGCTGCCTTAACTTCACCAAGGCACCGTTGGCTACGGCTGCGCTACGGCGCCGTATCTCTGCATTCCTTTCCCATACTCAAAACTTTTTAAGGCCGCCGTAACGGGGCCTTAGGGCGCGCGCCGCTCCAAGGCGGCCGCGTCTCAGTGGCCAATCAGGGGCAAGTTCTAGTCGGCAAATAGAAAGTGTCGACCAATCGCCGGATATAAACACTAATCTCTCTCTCTCTCTCTCTCTACAATGATCTTGAAGAGAAATTTGTAGCCCTTCAGGAATTTGTTTTAACTGATGTGGCAGTGACTCCACCATCGAAGGTGGAGAGGCCCTCCACTGAGACTGTGCCCTCTCCAGACGACCCTCCTGCTTCACGGGAGGACGTGTTACCTGCCTCACAGGTTGACTCCCAGCCTGCCTCACAGGATAACCCCCTACGCCGGCCCCGTGCTATGGGACAAAACTTCGAGGACAATAGCTGAAAAGCGCCGGGTTGTGAAAGTCTCTCGTGACCGAGGCTCAGGACAAGCGATTGGTCTTTGAGGCGTTTTCAAGACCCTGTGGGAGCGAACTCCCAGTGTTGGAGGCATCTAACACAGCAGTATCTATTTTCCATGCACAATTTTTATACAATTCAATTTATGGTCACAATTTAGGTTATTTCGAAAGCGCTTTTAATATTTGCCCAAACTGTTAACTCGCTTAAATTTCTAACAATGCCTTCGAACCTTAAGTGTGACGTCTGTCCCGGACGTTTTGCAGCTCAGTTCTTCCAGCTGAGTAAAACTTGCCGCCTCTGCGTTCAAAGATTACATCTTCAGAAGGCTGTGACTGAATGGAAAGTCAAGCACAATGATCTTGAAGAGAAATTTGTAGCCCTTCAGGAATTTATTTTAACTAATGTGGCAGTGACTCCACCATCGATGGTGGAGAGGCCCTCCACTGAGACTGTGCCCTCTCCAGACGACCCTCCTGCTTCACGGGAGGACGTGTTACCTGCCTCACAGGTTGACTCCCAGCCTGCCTCACAGGATAACCCCCAGCCTGCCCCACAGGCTAACCCCCAGCCTGCCTCACAGGCTAACCCCCAGCCTGCCTCACAGGCTAACCCCCGGCCTGCCTCACAGAATAACCGCCAGCCTGCCTCACAGGCTGACCCCCAGCCTGCCTCACAGGCTAACCCCCAGCCTGCTTCACAGGCTAACTCCCAGCCTGCCTCACAGGACAACTTCCAGCCTGCCCCACTTAACGCTTCTCTTCCTGCTTCACAAGATGTCGGGTTCCAACCTGTAAGGAATGGAGCCAAACCGAAGCAGGCAACCAAGGATTTACTGACCCCCACTACCGTCACTAGGTTCCAGGTGCTGGCAGACACCATGGAGGATGAGTTCGAGACTCGCCTAGTTGGGGACTCCATGGTGCGTGGCCAGCTGGTTGAGTTCTGTGGTCGTTCATCAAACGGCCGCAGAAAACGTTACTGCTATCCAGGTGCCAGACTGGACGACATCACCGCAGCGTGCGATGATGTCACGAGAAATGCCGACCGAAACACCCTCTTTGTCATTCACGCGGGGACAAATGACGTAAAGACAACACTTTCTGAGGAACTGCTTGAGAAATACCGCCGCATGATCAAGCAGTATAAACGTAAAACGGATGCCAGTAACATCATAATCTCAGGAATCCTCCCGAGGGTCGGTGCCGAATCTAGCTTTTACAGTAAGGCCTTCAGCACAAACAACAGACTTCAGTCCCTTTGCTCACAAGAAAACGTCCAGTTCACTAACTTGTGGAACAATTTTTACTACGATTCAGACTTGTTCCTTCCTGATGGCATACACTTAAACCCTGTTGGAGCAGCCCGTTTCGGGAGGCTGCTCTGTGACCAAGTGGCTCTTCGAAAGCAAAACGCGGAGGCGAGAACACCAGCAGCTCCACCGTAAGGGTGCACTCAACCCGCAAAACTCCCGACTCGAATCACATTAAAGCTTGCTATGTAAACGCTCGTAGCCTACGTAACAAATTTGAAGACTTCGAAGTCCTCGCAGCTACAAATCATTATCACATCATCGGAGTCACAGAATCTTGGATAGACACCTCAAATAGAGATTTCATTGCGGAATATAGATTACCGGGTTATACCATTTTTAGTCATGAAAGAGAGAACAGACAGGGTGGAGGCGTTATCTTTTATATCCACAACTCTCTCCATCCAGTATCCGTGAAAACAGATATTATAACCAATGTAGACATGGTCTTCATTGAAATTAAAAATAAATCTCGTAAAATAGTAATTGGACTTATCTACAGACCGCCAAGGCAGACTCTTGATATCGACCACGCATTAAGTGAATTATTATTAGAAACAAGTAGCAGTTGCGAGGCAGTAATTGTTGGGGACTTTAACTTGCCAGTGAAAAGATGGGGTGAACCGTTGAACTGTCATACAGGGCTCGACCTGTACACAAATTTACTAGAAAGTGATTTACATTAACACGTTCAAGAACCGACTCGGGAAAATAATATACTTGACCTTATCTTTTCAACGACAGCTGATCTAGTTAACGAAGTAAATGTTGGTCCAATTTTTAGTTCTAGCGATCACCGAACAATCACATTCAGCATCAATATGAAAGAAAGTAAAGTAACTCCTAGTAAAGAAAAGGTGCCTGATTATCAGAGAGCGAATTTCGTAAGACTCCGATCAATTCTAAATAATTCTGACTGGACTGAAATCACGGCGGAAACAGATATTGATAAATCTTGGGGGGCCTTCACCACAATATTGAACAATGCCATAAGCATATGCGTACCCTATCGTAACAGACGTTCAGCTTCTAAGAAGAAACCCAAATGGTGGAATAACGAAATTCAAAATAGCCTATCTCATAAAAAAACGCGTATACAGTAGGTACATATCATCTCAGAGCGAGGCTGACAAACTAGAGTTGGACAGAATTCGCCGCGAAACCAAGAAATTAATAAAACGAAGCAAGAAAAATCTTGAAGAATATATAGCGGAAACAAGTAAATCTAATCCTAAAGAATTTTTCAGCTACGTAAATAATAAAAAGTCACTCACTTGTGGTATCGGACCGCTTGCTAATGAAAATGGTAACCACACGAACGATGAAATTGAAATGGCTACAATCCTAAATAACTTTTTCGCATCCGTATTTACCGACGAAGATTGTTTATCACCTCAACCGCCGGAGGTTAGAAGGGCCGAAAAGATGTTAAGTTGTTGGTGGTAGCGAGTGTTCTAAGTGCTAATCGGTTCACGGATAGAGAAAATCATATCCGCCAGGGTTACTTTATTAGACAAAACTTACACAGCTCATCACGACAGGGACAACACATAGGATAGGTGTTTGTTTGTGTATGCGTTTGTGTGAACGTTGTTTGTGTAGGTTAACATTTAAGTGTTGGTGTATGTGTGGAACAATGTGTAACGGTGGACAACAAGAGAACGTGGACGGACAGTCAAAGGTAAACGAATACAAGGAAAGTTAACGATGAAGACGCGACAAGACAGACTGACAGACACAGTGACGATGGACATTACATGAAAACACTGAGAATCTTAGTCTCTCTTTGCAGCACCCCATTTTCTTGTCACTGAGGGGAAGGAACACGGAATTTGAGCGGTGACTGCTACAGATTACTCCCCCCCAGTGACGAGGAAGGAGGAACGAAATCTTCCCTGGTGCTGGGGCGCTGGGGCAGACGGTGATGCGTTGCGATGAGTAGCGTTGTGTAGAGTTGTGTCGAGATGCGCGGTAAGTTGCGCTGAGTAGTTGCGTTGAGGTGCGCGGTAAGTTGCGCTGAGTAGAGTTGCGTTGAGTAGTTCAGCTACGGTGAGTCGAGCTGGGGCGAGTAGTGCAGTGACAACAGCTACGGTGAGTCGAGCTGGAGTGAGTAATGCGGTGACAACAGCTACGGTGAGTCGAGCTGGAGTGAGTAATGCGATGACAACAGCTACGGTGAGTCGAGCTGGAGTGAGTAATGCGGTGACAACAGCTACGGTGAGTCGAGCTGGAGTGAGTAATGCGGTTACAACAGCTACAGTAAGTTGAGCTGGAGTGAGTAACGCAGTGAGGACAGCTACGGTAAGTCGAGCTGGAGTTAGTGCAGTGACAACAGCTACGGTGAGTCGAGCTGGATTGTTGAGCAGCGATGAGTTGAGCAGCGAGGGGTTGAGCAGCGAGGAGTTGAGCAGCGTGAGGTGGGCTGCATGAGGTGGGCTGCGTAAGGTGGGCTGCGTGAGGTGGGCTGCGGTGAGTTGAGTGGTTGGCTGTTTAATAGATCCTGGAAGGCTTGAATCCGCACTCCCGAATCGCGAACCACGTAGACGGGTCCTGAGCAGAAGAGTGGTGCTCTGAAGGACACCGCCGTAGTAGAGGAAGAGTTGCATGTCGTCGTCAGGTATGGTGAAGTCGAGCGGCGTGGAGATGGGCAATAGGCACTGGCGTAAACGCGCCGGGGGCCACGGCAGTCAAAGAGTGCGTCGAGGGAACTGCGTGTGAAGGCGCTAGCTGACAGCGTGTCAGGGGCCTCGGCAGTCGGTGAGAGTAGAACGACTGCGTGTATTAAAGGCGCCAGCTGCCAGCGTGTCAGGGGCCTCGGCAGTCCGTGAGGGCGTCGAATGACTGCGTGGTAAGGCGCTAGATGCCAGCGTGCCAGGGACCACAGCCGGTTGAGAATTGAGGGGCGCAAGCATATGCCAGGAGCCGCGGCAGTCGTGAGTGCGTCGAACGACTGCGTGGGAAGGCGCTAGATGCCAGCGAGCCGGGGGCCACAGCGAGTTGAAAAGTTAGGGGCGCTAGCATGTGCCAGGAGCCGCGGCAGTCCGTGAGAGTAAAACGAACTGCGTGTACTGTAGGCGCTGGCACGTGCCAGGGGCCTCTGTGGCTCGGGGAGTGAACCAGTGTTCAAAAAGGCACTGTAACACAACACTGTACGCTTAGTGGGTAACACTGTGACACTAACTGTTGCTGGGGACGTGCTGCACTGAACTGTTGCTGGACACACTGCACTATATATGAGGATCCACAGGAGAGTAAGGTAATACAAGAGGGCGGTGGTAGATCCAGGAGGCGGTGGTTAATCCAGGGGGCAGCTAGTAGTCCCAGTGGGGTGTCACACTGTGTTTGCGTGTCTCTCTGAGTTTGTGGTGTGTGGCGGCGTATACACTGAGTCTGTGTGTGGCGTGTACACTGCGTGTGTGGCACTGTGTTTGAGTGTTCACCGAGTCTGTGTAGCGTGTCACACGATGTGCGTGTCTCAGTCGCCGGACCAGCAGAAAAGCAGGGAGGAGGAGGGGTGGGGGTGGGTGGGTGAGCGCCGGGAGAAGCACCATGGGGCACAAAAGATGCCTGAAGGGCGCTGAAGATGCCTGGAGGAGGCGCACAGAGGGAGCCTAGAAGAGGCGCACAGAGGGTGCCTGGAAGAGGCGCGCAGAGGGTGCCTGGAAGAGGTGCACATAGGGTGCCTGGAAGAGGTGCACATAGGGTGCCTGGGGAAGGCACAGAGGGTGCCTGGGGAAGGCACAGAGGGTGCCTGGGGAAGGCACAGAGGGTGCCTGGGGAAGGCGCAGAGGGCGCCTGGGGGAGGGCGGGGGAAAACCCTGAAGGTGGCAACTACGCCTATGGCGTAATGTTTCTCCCGACCTGAGTGCTCAGCCCCACGAACCCCGAATGGAGGTGAGGATTTTTGCCCCAGGAGAGGGCGGACGAATGGACAAGTTACCCTGCCCAGGTCCTCCACTCTAGGAGAGAGTGCCCTTAAAACGGCACCGGCTATAAGCCACCTTGAACCATAGCAACACTGCAGGGTCACCTATTGTTGGTGGTAGCGAGTGTTCTAAGTGCTAATCGGTTCATGGATAGAGAAAGTCATATCCGCCAGGGTTACTTTATTAGACAAAACTTACACAGCTCATCACGACAAGGACAACACATAGGATAGGTGTTTGTTTGTGTATGCGTTTGTGTGAATGTTGTTTGTGTAGGTTAACATTTAAGTGTTGGTGTATGTGTGGAACAATGTGTAACGGTGGACAACAAGAGAACGTGGACGGACAGTCAAAGGTAAACGAATACAAGGAAAGTTAACGATGAAGACGCGACAAGACAGACTGACAGACACAGTGACGATGGACATTACATGAAAACACTGAGAATCTTAGTCTCTCTTTGCAGCACCCCATTTTCTTGTCACTGAGGGGAAGGAACACGGAATTTGAGCGGTGACTGCTACAAAGTGGCGTGCTCATCGTAGAAAGTGACATTTTACGCACAATTGAAAAGATTAAAGTAAGCAAAGCTCCTGGTCCAGACAAAATTACCCCTAGGGTCTTAAAAGAAATCAAACATCAAATTTGTAAACCGCTCTCCATCATATTCAATAAATCTTTAACAGCTGGAAAAGTTCCGTCGGATTGGAAACTTGCAAATGTCACACCAATTTTCAAAAAGAGAGACAAGTCTCATCCAGGAAACTATCGACCAATTAGCCTGACATCTATTGTTTGTAAGTTAATGGAGACTATCATTCGCGACAATATGGTGAAATTCCTCGAAGAAAATAATATAATAAATAATTCGCAACATGGCTTCCGTACTAAACGTTCGTGTTTAACTAACTTACTTGATTTTTTTCACTATATTTTTGAGGTGTTCGATGAAAGCAGATCAGTAGATATCATATATCTGGATTTTCAAAAGGCATTTGATAAGGTCCCCCACCAACGATTGCTCAGCAAACTACTGGCGCACGGTATCTCGGGTAACATTTACAATTGGCTTGCGGACTGGCTCTCTGAGCGGAAACAGAGAGTAGTTCTAAACGGTATTACATCTAACTGGCTCGATGTCAAAAGCGGCGTACCTCAAGGATCAGTGCTTGGCCCCATGCTCTTCTTAATTTATGTTAATGATATCGATGATGGGCTCACTTGCAAAGTATCAAAATTTGCTGATGACACAAAAATTGCAAGTAAAGTAACTGCGACACTCGACGAAGAAGCTTTACAATCAGATATAGATCGACTTGCACGTTGGGCCAATAAATGGCAAATGAAATTTAACGTTGACAAATGTAAAGTGTTGCACATCGGAAAAAATAACAATCGCGTTCGGTACGTAATGAATGGCCAACAACTTTCTGCAGTAAGTAAAGAAAAGGATCTTGGAATCACTATATCAAGCGATTTAAAGCCCGGTCAGCATTGTTCAGAGGTAGTTAAAACTGCAAACAAATTGGTTGGCTTCATCGAACGAGTCTTTAATAATAAATCGGAAAAAGTAATATCAAAACTGTATAATTCGTTGGTTCGACCCCGTCTAGAGTACTGTGTACAGTTTTGGTCTCCCTACTACAGAAAAGACATAGAAAAGTTGGAACGGGTCCAACGAAGAGTAACAAAGATGATTCCTAGGTTGAGAAATTTGTCATATGAACAAAGGCTTAAAGAAGTAAATTTATTCAGCCTATCAAAACGAAGAATGCGAGGCGATCTAATAGAAGTGTTTAAAATGTTTAAAGGATTCAGTGATATTAATGCGGAAGGTTACTTTACAATTGATCGATCAAATAGAACAAGAAGAAATCACAATTTGAAGATAAGTGGTAAAAGATTCTCGTCGCACGAAGCTAAACACTTCTTCTTCAATCGAGTTGTTAATGTTTGGAACTCTCTACCCTGTGATGTCGTTGATAGTACAACAGTTACGGCCTTCAAGAATAGATTAGACAAGTGTTTTGAATCCAACCAGCAACTAAGATATTACTCATTGTCGTAGTAACGTTAAGTTCTTTGGAATACTGGTGTCCTTGTCCGCTTTTATCGCCCGGTTAGTGGTAGCAGTAATGGTAGTTCTTTCCTCTTTCTTACATAAATTCCATGCAGTTTTTCCATGCTGCATGGTTCTTTTTCCTTTCCTGCCAGCTTTAGCTGGAGGGATGGGGGGGTGGGGAGGAGCCTTCGCCTTTGCTGTCCTTCATCTTCCACCTTTGATTAGATAGTTAGTGTAACTTGTCACAAACAACCTCGTAAGGACCAGCAGGTCTGCTGTTGTTTGTTCTTCCTTTGTGTTCCTTTGTGTTCCTTTGTGTTGTGCGAATGTGACCCGCCGCGCCCAACCTCAGTCTCTTACGAGTCACGAGTCACGGACGACAATGGAACCTCTCTCCTCACCCCCTACCAAGAAAAGGAGGCTGAACTTTTCGGAAGAGGAGCTCTTAATGCTGATAGCAGAGGTCTTCAAAAGGAAGGCACTGTTAATTGGGGCCCTTACAAACAGTGTGACGTTAAGAGCAAAGGAGGACCAAGCGTGGGAGACCGTTGCAGTAGCAGTAGGTGGCGTGGGGAGGGTTAAGAGAGAGAAGGGTGAGGTGAGAAAGAAGCTCAAGGACTTCAGGTCTGAGGTCAAGAAGAAGGCAGCCAAGATCAACAAGGAGAGGAAAAAAACAGGTAAGACACCTAATTGTGATAACTTTACAGCAGTAGCAATGGTTTTATTTACAAAGCATGGCAAACTAACAGATGTGTAGGCTCGATGCATTACTCTGCTGTAATTAGCATGCTTAAACTGCTAAGGGAACATGCATTTTGTGGGGTGGGGTGGAGAGTGGGGGTACTTGGATGGGCAGAGGAAAAATGGAGGGCACCATATTTACCTTACTGCTATTTGTTAATTGGTATTATTATCACAGAGGTCAGAATAGGATTTTGGAGTTGAAGCTACTTTTTTTCTGATAGATTTCAATGTGCTTATTATAAATTGGCATTTTTTCCATTGCCAAAAAAAATCCCCCCCACCCCCAATGCTTTAGGTTACCTAGTTAAAGTGGGGTGCATATGCAGTGGCTGTGCGTGGCTGCGGCGCTCATGTCTGTCCCATTAGCCCTTTGAGCCTGTGGTGGGTAAGAACTCGCTACCCCGGGACACAGGGCTGGAATGGCATCCGGGATTTCCACAGTTTATCTTCCCCCGGTTTCCCCAGCTACCCATTTATCAACCAACCCGATAGGGATGGATGAACAGGTGGGTGGGTCGGCCCGCAAATTCGTAGCCAGGCGTGCTGACCACTGCACCACGGAGGGTTAGGTTAGGTTATTTTAGGTAAGATTGTTAGTTTTGGTTAGGTTAGGGGAGTCGGGATCATTTTTTCATCGAAAAAATAAAAATAAACTTTGCCTTCTCCCGTAATTAAGGTTGTTAGGTTAGGTTTGGTTAGATAAGGAGTGGGGGCAAAAATATAAAACATTGTGATGGAAAAAATGTCAAATTTATAATAAGCACATTAAAATTTATCAGGAAAAAATATTCAACCCCAAAATCCTATTCTGACCACTGCGATAAATTTACCTTTTAGTAAGCCCCCCTCCCCTTTATTGCTTGCAGTATCTCACCCCATACTAGTCACTTCTGCTTTTCCTCCCATACCCTAACTCACCTCTTCAAAATTATTCTTCAACACCTTCCTTATCTCTTCATTTTAACTATATTTCACAAAAGCTAACTGATATATGAGCAAATATTTACCTAGAAAGGAGAAAGCTTAATTTATTGTTTACCGTTGATGAGTTTTCAGGCCCCGGCAATATTAGCTTGAACTCTTTAATTTACCTGCCACTGATAGTCTGTATTGGAGGAGTTGTTTAAAGTGCAATGGCACATGTGATAAATTCTTCCAATGTTTAATAAAGTTATTTCATCCTTGAAGGTGGTGGCTCACTGGATGTTAGTGACCAGTTGAAAGCCAGCGAAGAGGCGATGTGGTCTCTCCTTGAGCTTGAGGCCATCGATGGACTCGCTAATATTGAGGATAGCAAAGAATTGTCATCATTGGGTAAGTGTGAACAAACTATACAGATATTTTACTTTCTTCCTTCAGTTAAAAAAGGCATACACAATAAACCCTATCAGTGGCTTTTCTCAGCTACTTCCCCTATTTGGGGATTAATTGAATTGCAACACCAATTTGTTGTGCCATACAACTAAGGTCATATGGCACTATGGTCAAGGGGAATTAATATGATCAGTTAATTAGGGTGGTTTGGTGGGGGATAGGCATCGGCTGAGGGTGTGAATGCTAAAGTAGGTGGAGGGTGTTTGTCTTTTGTAATCATGCAACAAAGGTCTCCCAGCGTCTGTTTTTTTTATGGTAGGGGTTAAACCAGGGGGATACTGATGATTTGACTTTTTGAAGTTTATTGGTGGTAAGGCTTGTCTAGGAGGACTGCCACTTATTCAATAAAAAGGAATTAGTCTGTAGCTTGGACATGAGAGTAATGGGTACGAATGGATGGGGACAGTGTAGCTGCACATGCCAGAGAGTCGGCTTGTTCATTGCCAGGGATGCCGACATGGCTTGGTACCCAGCAGAAGTAGACTGATTTCTATCGGGTTGCTAGGCGGAAAAGCCAGTCTAGGATTTCGTGAACTATGGGGTGTGTGCAAGTGGTTGATTGTAAGAGGAAAAGGGAGTTCGTTATATCGAGCTTGCACTGAGTGTGTGTGTGTGTGTGTGTGTGTGTGTGTGTGTGTGTGTATATATATATATATATATATATATATATATATATATATATATATATATATATATATATATATATATATATATATATATATATATATATATATATATATATATATATATATATATATATATATATATATATATATATATATTGTATATTTTTTTGTACATTTTTTTTTTTTTTTTTTTACAGCTTCAGCAACCATCGAGAATGAAGAGCCAGCACCTCCCAGAACAACTAGTGTGGCAGCATGTAAACCTCCGACGCCTCATCCCCTTGCAGGAACCTCCCCCAAGAGGGTGGCCATGGCTGAGTTGTATCCAGTATCTAGGGATCCAAACATTTTCCTGGAGCCTGCTACTGGTCCTTCAGCCATCCGAGAAGTGACAGTTACATCTGTGTCCCAAGACACAGCTCATGTTCCTAATGAACATGATTACCACAGGGAGGAGCCGAACTCTTCAAACAGCACTCCGAGACGAGGCCAGTCCAGTAGCCGTGGATCAACCCGTGGCCATGAGGAGACGGCAAGCCTCCAAAGAGTTATTAATGTACAAAATATTACACAAGAGATGCTGGATAGACACCTTACAAGAATAGGTGACAACCTTACCAGAATAGGTGACCTACTAGAAATAATAGTCCAAGGCCTGACAGGCTAGAAACTGCTATTCTGGGGCACAGACATTAGCTTTGTTACCTTTCTTATTAAAGTCAGTAGCTATTTTAGATCTTAAAAGTGCAATATATAGTCACACAATGCTGTGATAAGGTAAAGGTAAAGGGGGGGCATACGCGGCGACTGCCTGTAGCTGCAGCACTCTTCTCCGTCCCATTAGTTTTGTTACTTTTCTTATTTTGTCAGTATTTTAGATCTTAAGTGGAATATGAAGTATCATAATGCTGTGATAAGGTAGAGGTAAAGGGGGGGCATACGCGGCGACTGCCTGTAGCTGCAGCACTCTTCTCCGTCCCATTAGTTTTGTTACTTTTCTTATTTTGTCAGTATTTTAGATCTTAAAAGTGGAATATGAAGTATCATAATGCTGTGATAAGGTAGAGGTAAAGGGGGGGCATACGCGGCGACTGCATGTAGCTGCAGCACTCTTCTCCGTCCCATTAGTTTTGTTACTTTTCTTATTTTGTTAGTATTTTAGATCTTAAAAGTGGAATATGAAGTATCATAATGCTGTGATAAGGTAGAGGTAAAGGGGGGGCATACGCAGTGACAGCATGGCTGCAGGACTCATCTCCGTCCCACTGCACCACAGAGGCGCTGCTCTACTGTGATAAGAGTAAATATATTTATGATGCAAATGAATGTGATATATATAAAAGCTTCTAGTTCAAATGCTATAGTTGAAAGTTTATTTTCTTGTTACTCTACGGGTAATTATTTTGAGGGAAGAGAGAAATAAATATTTTTAAAAATC
This sequence comes from Eriocheir sinensis, assembly GCF_024679095.1. Classification (NCBI taxonomy): domain Eukaryota; kingdom Metazoa; phylum Arthropoda; class Malacostraca; order Decapoda; family Varunidae; genus Eriocheir; species Eriocheir sinensis. The sequence goes on from NW_026110748.1 coordinate 13,249, forward strand.
TGTATATTTAGCATTACAATGTAACAAAATATCAAAACAGTGTTCAGGATCTGTTATTAAATGAGATCATATTTATGTCACCTGCTATGTAACATAAAAGTACAAATAGAATTACCTCTTCAAATGAGATATTTATTTCAACTACTATATGCACCATAATTGTAACTTAAAGATATACCTATGAGTAAGTCCCATGAAAGGAAAAAAGATTAGCCTAAGCAGTAATTAACTTATATCACTTAGTCACTGAACTGTCTACATTTAGGTGGAAAAGCCCTCAACAATTTCCCTCCTCACATCTTGCCCTGTGGGGTTGTGATCACCATGTATGATGTCATTGTCATTATTCATACCATCATCATTCCCAACTGGTGCGATCATTGGAATTCATCTTCTTATGCACCTATTGTGGAGCCACATGCACGTAGCAGCTATTTTAGCACACTTCTTGGGGTCGTACTGCAGCGATCCACCTGAACGGTGAAGGCAGCGAAAGCGAGACTTCAGGACACCAAAGGTTTGTTCAATGATGACCCTTGTAGTTTTGTGGCTCCTGTTGTACTGCCGCTCACCTTCAGTCATGGGGTCATGGAAGGGTGTCAGCAGGTATGGTTCAAGAGGATATCCACTGTCTCCTAACAGATGAAAATCTCTGAAGGTCCCAGCCTCAAATCTGTCTCTTAAAGGGCAATTCCTCCAAATGAAGCCATCGTTTGTGTCACCAGGATACTTGACACAGAAGCTGGTAATCAGCATCTCAGCATTGCAAATGACTTGCACATTCAGAGAATGGAAACTCTTTCTATTTACATAAATATGTTCATTTTCAATAGGTGCCTTAATAGGTATGTGCGTGCAATCTATGGCACCAATTACTCTGGGGAGACCACCTATGAAACTAAATGCGGCTGCTGTTCTATTCACATCATAGATATTGGTTGGCATTTTAATTTCCATTTTAGCCTTCTCATATAGGATGTTGGTCACACTAGAAATTATTCGATTCACACTTGGTTGAGTGAATCCTGTGGTATCAGCGATAACATTTTGAAAAGTGCCACTTGCAAGAAAACGCAGAGTTACAAGCACCTGCGTGTGAGTGGGTATAGCATGAGCCCGTTTTGTTGCCCGAGATAACAGTGGAGACAGCTCGTCGCAGAGTCTGAGAATCTCATGCCGAGGCATCCTATAGTGCCTCAGAAGGTGCTCGTCGCTCACTTGAAGAGGGTCAAGTGGATCTCTGTATCTCCTCTCACGCCTCAGATTTCGTTCAAAGAGCTGCCAGAAGTTCCATGGCTGTGGGGTAGACACAGAAGCAGTCACCGGTCAGCGCACCACTGGAAAGGTGAAATAAAACCACCTGATAATGGATAGCATAAACACTTGCATTTCTTTCGACAGGAGTAACAATTACAGATATATTTTATTAAACGACTAATTAGGGAGGGATTGAGGGGCGCGCAGCCCTCCGATAGGTTGGGGGATCGAGGTGTGGCAAAGCCCCACCTGATAGGTTGCTGTCACTCATATGGCTTTCCCCCCCCCCAAAAAAAAAAAAAACATTTCCCCCCCAAACTTGTAGGCTTTAGGAAGGGAAATATGAGGAAAATGGTGTGGTGCGCATAAACTGCATATTTACCCAATCTTCAATTGTGATGCTGTCCATAAGGTATTAGTGCATAGGAACATGGCAACATACCTATCTACTAGTTCCTTACATCTCCACATAAAAAAATGGCATTATTGTAAGAGGCAGTGGGAAGCCCCCTTACAAGTTTTCACCAAACTTCCTAGTTACTGTATTACTAAACATCTTACTGGTAGTTCATTCACTTCTTACAACTGTATAACTAGTATAACTACGTAAAACATCGTTTATATGCATTTCATACCTGTATGAAGGCTGTATATGTTCCACTTGTAGCAGCGAAGGCGTGCAGGGAGAGGAGGCCGTAGCTCACTTAGGGCGGCCCACACCCGCCTTAACATGCGGCGCCGTAACTCTCCTCAAAATGGCCGCGCCAGTGTTTTGAGTATACCAGCGGAAACGCTACGGCCGGACTTACGGCGCCTTAAGCAGATACGGCGCCGTAACTTCGTTTCAGAATCCGCCCCCAGGTGGCCCAAGTCGCCCCGCGCGGCCCCAGGTCCCGCCGGAGCAAAGCAAGGAACGTGACCACCCGGCCTCCCACTTAAAGGTTCACTTCCATTACAGTGCACAATGCCGCGGACTCCCACTCTTATGATGCCCCGGAAATTGGCTTCCGTGCAGAGGTGGGCTAATGCGCTGTTTGAGATTTCTTATTTATGCCCATTTTCATTACTGGGGTCTGGAAAGGTTAAGGTAAGGTAGAATAATGGGAGCCTATTTTGGAAGAAGGCTTTTCCTTTTTTTTTTTTTTTTTTTTACAACAAAGGAGGCAGCTCAAGGGCACACAAAAAAAGAAAACAATAATAAAAAAAAAAGACCGCTACTCGCTGCTCCTAAAAAAGAAACAAATGAGGTGGCCGAAAGGAAGATCATATACGGGAGGAGAGGTGTCCTGATACCCTCCTCTTGAAAGAGTTCAAGTCGTAGGCAGGAGGAAATACAGATGAAGGAAGATTGTTCCAGAGTTTACCAGCGTCAGGGATGAAAGAGTGAAGATGCTGGTTAACTCTTGCATAAGGGGTTTGGACAGTATAGGGATGAGCATGAGTAGAAAGTCGAGTGCAGCGGGGCCGTGGGAGGGGGGGAGGCATGCAGTTAGCAAGTTCAGAAGAGCAGTCAGCGTGGAAATATCGATAGAAGATAGAAAGAGAGGCAACATTGCGGCGGAGTTTAAGAGGTAGAAGACTATCAGTATGAGGAGGAGAGCTGATGAGACGATGAGCCTTAGCCTCCACTCTGTCCAGAAGAGCTGTGTGAGTGGAGCCCCCCCACACATGAGATGCATACTCCATACGAGGGCGGACAAGGCCCCTGTATATGGACAGCAACTGTGCAGGGGAGAAGAACTGGCGGAGACGGTACAGAACGCCCAGCCTCGAGGAAGCTGATTTAGTAAGAGATGAAATATGAAGTTTCCAGTTGAGATTTTGAGTTAAGGATAGACCGAGGATGTTTAGTGTTGAGGAAGGTGATAGCTGGGTGTTGTCAAAGAATAGGGGATAGTTGTTTGGAAGATTGTGTCGAGTGGATAGGTGGAGAAACTGTGTTTTTGAGGCTTTGAAGGACACCAGGTTCTTCTTGCCCCAATCGGAAATAATAGTAAGGACTGAGGCTAAGCGTTCTGCAGCCTCCAGCCTTGAGTCGTTAAGTTCCTGAAGGGTGGGTCTTCTATTAAAAGAAGTTGAGTAATGCAGAGTGGAATCATCGGCGTAGGAATGGATAGGACAGTTCGTTTTGGAAAGAAGATCATCAATGAACAACAGAAAAAGAGTGGGAGATAGGACAGAACCCTGTGGGACACCACTGTTAATAGATTTAGGGGAAGAACAGTGACCGTCTACCACGGTAGAAATAGAACGGTCAGAAAGGAAACTGGAGATAAAGGTACAGAGAGAAGGATAGAAACCGTAGGAGGGTAGTTTAGAAGGCAAAGATTTGTGCCAGACCCTATCAAAAGCTTTTGATATGTCCAGCGCAATAGCAAAAGTTTCACCGAAACGGCTAAGAGAGGATGACCAAGAGTCAGTTAAGAAGGCTAGGAGATCACCAGTAGAACGCCCCTTGCGGAACCCATACTGGCGATCAGATAGAAGGTCAGAAGTGGAAAGGTGCTTTTGAATCTTCCGGTTAAGGATTGATTCAAAAGCTTTAGATAGACAAGAAAGTAAAGCTATAGGACGGTAGTTTGAGGGATTGGAGCGGTCACCCTTCTTAGGCACAGGCTGTATGAAGGCATACTTCCAGCAAGAAGGAAAGGTAGATGTTGACAGGCAGAGGCGAAAGAGTTTGACCAGGCAGGGTGACAGCACGGAGGCACAGTTTTTAAGGACAATAGGAGGCACTCCATCAGGTCCATAAGCCTTCTGAGGATTGAGGCCAGAGAGGGCGTAGAAAACATCATTTTGAAGAATCTTTATAACAGGCATAAAGGAGTCAGAGGGGGGATGAGTAGGAGGAATATGCCCAGAATCGTCCAGAGTGGAGTTTTTAGAAAAAGTTTGAGAGAAGAGTTCAGCCCTAGAGATAGATGAGACGGCAGTGTTGCCGTCAGGACTGAGGAGTGGAGGGAAAGATGAAGAAGTGAAGTTAGAGGAGATGCTTTTGGCTAGATGCCAGAAGTCACGGGAAGAGTTAGAGAAAGCAAGGTTTTGACATTTTCTATTAATGAAAGAATTTTTGGTTAGTCGGAGAATAGATTTGGAAACAATTTCGGGCAGAAATGTAAAGTTCATAATTAGCATTAGTTTGAAGGCTCTGGTACCTTTTGTAAGCTACCTCTCTATCATTGACAGCACGAGAACAAGCGTGATTAAACCAAGACTTTTTAGCGTGAGGAGTAGAGAAAGAACGAGGAATGTATGCCTCCATTCCAGAGACAATCACCCCTGTGATGCGCTGAGCACACACAGAGGGGTCTCTATCCTGGAAGCAATAATCATTCCACGGGAAATCGGAAAAGTACATCCTCAGGTCGTCCCACCGAGCTGAAGCAAAATGCCAGAAGCATCGCCTCTTCGGTGGGTCCAGAGGGTGTACAGGAGCGATAGGACAGGATGCAGAAATAAGATTGTGATCGGAGGAGCCCAACGGAGAGAACAGTTTGACAGAATAAGCAGAAGGGTTTGAGGTAAGGAAGAGGTCTAGAATGTTGGGCCGATCTCCAAGACGGTCGGTCTGCTACCAAGATATTTCTGAGTAGCTGAAGCAGGTAAAGAAAAATAATAAGTAGCACTACCCTACTTTCATTACTGTATAAGGGCTGGAAAGGTTAAAGTATGGTCACGGGTATATATTTTGGAGGAAGTTTCGTCTTTAGGGAAGGATCTAATACGAAGATATTTCAGAGATTGGCTGAGAGAGGAAAAATAAGTACCCCGATATGACTTAGGGCAATACTGGTTCATTATTTGCTTTAGGAAGTTAACAAAAAAGTAATGAAATGAATATATAGTTAATTATTCTCGTTATGGTGGTAGTGGTCTGAGGGAGAGAGAGAGAGAGAGAGAGAGAGAGAGAGAGAGAGAGAGAGAGAGAGAGAGAGAGAGAGAGAGAGAGAGAGAGAGAATATGGGCATTTGAAATATAAATCTCGTCTAAACTACCACCCGGAACATCAAACTACCCCTGGAAATGCCCAAAACTCTTACGAAAACCGTGTCAAATATCTATGGTTGGGCGTCTAAATGTTTATGAATATGCCCTCAGAATCCCTCCCGTTACCCTCTGCCTCTCACAAACCTTTCCCGTGTTGTACTTCTCTCTGCTCTCTGGTGTTGTTTTACCGCCAAAGTGTTATAATATTGATGGCTGCAAGACTCTCCTCTCTCCTGCACTGCCTCGGTACATGACTTGCTACTCTCGCTGATCTATATTGCAGCGAGTCTTTTTACTACTTCGTCCTTTACAATGGAAACCTCCCCCACAAACGGACGTCCTTTCATTTTATTTCCTATCGCTATTTCAAGTTCTATATCGAAAGAGGAGTGTCAGAGGCGTGGTGCAACTAAGCCATGTCAAACGATCACTATATGGACAAAACTACCCATGGAAATACTATATAGCACAGCCTCCACGAAAGTCTAACCAAACGTGGGTGTCTAAAAAATAGCCCGTATTCTCAGACGTATCAGCTCCTCTGTTCTCCTGTTTGAAAAGCCTCTCGTAGAAGTTGCTGGAGTTTTATGGACCGCTTTTTTATCCCATTGATAGTTTTACCGGTCTTCTGCACCTTGAACGGGGATATGACCTATGGAAACCCAGTTAATCTTCTCTGGGACCTTGGATAATAGTCGTTATGAGAGCCCGATACCTTCAAAACATGGACCTGAGTACCGAAATGTTTTAGAGTACGATCCGTAGTATCAGTAAAAGCTGCGACACAAAACATTACAGTATCTAGAAAGGTGTGAACGAACTTTTGATGAGACTAACGGGAGATAAGATTATTTGAAACTTGAATGCGACAGAAAAAATAGAGACAAGAATAAAGCCGCCATCCCGTACAGCAATTGTAACAAGCAGTGCATCTCCAAGTCCACTGATGTCCTGTCTTGTAAATGAGGGCAGCACCAGTGCCATACAACAGGAGAGTCTCGCCAACTTCATCACAGGCGCCATGCTCATACCGAAAGAGCCGCGCGAAATTCAAACTGATGCTGATACAAAATATTTTGTTGTGCTTCAAACTGTCTGTGCTTTAAACTGGCTGAAGGAAAAATGAATGAATGAATGAATGAGTGAATGGGAAAATGGGTGATTAAATGAATATGGTAGACTCATGTACGTGTATGTGTTCTAACGTACAAGAATATCTAACTGTTGGCAGAATGGGAGGCGAGGCGCAGACCGAAGCACACGATACAAAACTACATTAACGGACACCCACGAGTCTGCTTCAGCACTAAAGGAACGGAGAGAGAGAGAGAGAGAGAGAGAGAGAGAGAGAGAGAGAGAGAGAGAGAGAGAGAGAGAGAGAGAGAGAGAGAGAGCCCGGGCAGTCCCATTACCTGAGGCCGCCCACTCCTCGCTGCCGGGTAAGTGGCCCAGGGAAGTGTGAATCTCGTTAGCTCGAGTTGACGCCTTGCTCCAGTCTGTCCCGCGGACATACTCGCTTCAGCACGCTCCCTTCTCACCCTTTCTGCCTTAGACGTGTTGTTCATGGAGTCAGTATGTTCCCTACCACCTACCTACCCACCTTCCTACCTACCTACCTACCCACCTACCTACCCACCTACCTACCTATACTCGCTTCAGCACGTTCCCTTCTCACCCTTTCTGCCTTAGACGTGTTATTCATGGAGTCAGCCTGCCCCTACCACCAACCTACCTACCTTCCTACCTACCTACCTACCCACCTACCTACCTATACTCGCTTCAGCGCGCTCCCTTCTCACCCTTTCTGCCTTAGACGTGTTATTCATGGGGTCGGTCTGCCCCTACCACCTACCTACATACTACTACCTACCTAACTACTTACCTACCCACCTATCTCTCTACTTATCTACCCGCTTATCTCTCTACTTACCTACCTACCTTTATGCTGGGAGTTAGGAGGCGAGCATCATGGAGTACGGGAACAGACATAGGTTGAATACACTATAAGGATGCATAACGTCCTACGATAGAGTATACAGAGCGTGTTTTAAGCAAGTATATGATAATAGCGAAGCAGAATAAGAGCAAAATTAGTTCGCACCATATTCTCTCCTGTTGGTATGTGGCAAAAGGGAACAGACAGTCGGAGGCAGAGGCGAAGAGGAAGTAGAAGAGGCACTTAAACCATCAGTCCGCATGTATATAGCCTAATAGCAGATGAAAATAAAGACAACATCTGTTCTCATCGTGTACAGGTAGCAAGACAGAGATGACATTTGGCGGAAGAGGCTGGATCATGAAATAAGGCACTTAAACCACCATTCCGTAATACCTAATCAGATTAAAGGTAGATTATATTCTTACTTATGCTTTCGTGTGGAGGCAAGAGGAAGCTTAGGGTTGGAGGAAGAGGCTGGATCATGAAGTAAGGCGAAGAGGAGGTAGAGAAGGCACTTAAACCACCATTCCGTAATACCTAATCAGAATAAAGGCGGATTATATTCTTACTCTATGCTTCCGTGTGTACAAGAAGCAAGAGGAAGCTTAGAGTTGGAGGAAAAGGCTGGATCATGGAGGAAGGCGAAGAGAAGGGAGGAGGAGCACATAAACCACCATTCCGTAATACCTAATCACAATAAAGGCGGATTATATTCTTACTTTATGCTTCCGTGTGTACAGGAGGCAAGAGGAAGCTTAGAGTTGGAGGAAGAGGCTGGATCATGGAGGAAGGCGAAGAGAAGGGAGGAGGAGCACTTAAACCACCATTCCGTAATACCTTATCACAATAAAGGCAGATTACATTCTTACTTTATGCTTCCGTGTGGAGGCAAGAGGAAGCTTAGAGTTGGAGGAAGAGGCTGGATCATGGAGGAAGGCGAAGAGAGGTACATAAGGAGCACTTAAACCCCCATCCCGTAATATCTAATCAGCATAAAGGTAAAGTTTTCCTGGGTTGCCATTGTGTTATTTTTCTTGCCCAATTGTTATCAGTTCTACGCACCATATGACCTTCCCAAGTCTGTGTTATGTCGTATTCATTGAGTTGGCTTCTTTCGGTACTTGCGACAGCTATCAACTTCCTCCCTGCCATATGTGTGGAAGGATATAATAGAACTTTGTCTCTATTATAACTAAACTCCTTTCCTTCTTTCCCACGTCGTCTTATTCCACAGGCCGATCTCCACGTCACCCTGTCTGTGTCTCCCAAGCTCCCTTTCCTTTAGCTGGCCATTATGAAGGAAATTTTGCGTGTCTTCTGATTAGGTTTTAAATTCCTGGCTATGTGTGTAATGGGCACAGGGCGCGGCAATAACAGCCATCCACGGAAATACTGCGGCACCCGTCATTGCTGCGCCTGTTAATGAAACACGTTCGTTGCCGAGGTGCTCAAGAGTCGCGGGTTAATTTGACTCTTAAGCTTGGGCCGACAAACTGTATACGTAGGTTCTGGGGGCGAGCTTGTTCGTGTAGCTATTAGGTCCGTATTCTCAGACGCTTCCGGCTGTCACAGTAACTATTCTCCAAGGCCAGAAAGGAGATTGGGCCTGTTCTCATGAGTGTTTATTTGCGTTCATGGTGCAGAAGCCTTGTCAAACTATTACTGCGCTCCTAAAACTACCCCTGGAAATACTAACACAACCTCTACGTAGGCCTGGATTCTCAGATGCTTTCGGTCCTCGCAACAACTATTTCCAAAGTTCACAAAGGAGATTAGTCGTGTTCTCATGAGTGCTTTTCACGCTCATGGCGCAAAAGTCTTGTCAAACTATCACCAGGCTCATAAAACTACCCTTGGAAATACGAAAGCCTTATTTGACGTGAGTGTGTAAGCCCCGAAGTGTCCAAGGCCGTATTCTCAGATGGTTTCGGCTCCCACAATAACTTTTGTTCCAGGGCCACAAAGGAGATTAGTCGGGTTCTCATGAGTTCTTTCCACGTTCATGGTTCAGAAGCCTTGTTAAACTATCACCAGGCTTATAAAACTACCGTAGAAATACCACTAACCTCTACAAAAGCCATGAGTGTTGGATGAGTGGAACAGGCTGAGAAGTCATATTGTAAACGCCAATACGATAAACGCATTAAAATATTGATTAGATAACTTCATTGATAGTGATGTTATGTTTGGTTATTAAAGTTAGGTTTTCAAGAGCTGCCTACCGACCTCTTGCTGTTTCCTTACGTTCTAATGTTCTTATCAAATATGGGTGTAAAAGCCCATATTCCTAAACGTATCGATACCTCATTTCGCCTTTTCAAAAAGATTCATAGAAGTTGCTAGGAATTCCAGAGACTGTTTTGTGATGCTGGTGATAGTTTTACACAACCTCTGCATCTTGAACGGGAAAACCACCCATGAAAACTCAGTTAATCTTCTCTGTGGCCTTGGCAAATAGACGTAAAGGGAACCCGAAACGTTTAAGAACATGGACCAAAGAGCCTCGAAGTGTTTCAGAATGTGTACCCAGGAAAAGGCTGCCGGGTTAGGTTTGAGTGAGGTTGTCTTTCTCGTGTCTGTCTTAACGCCTTTATTCGGTGACTTCTTCGAGAATAATCAACTTTATATTCGTTTCATTACTTTTTTGTCAACTTCCTAAAGCAAATAATGAACCACTGTCATATTGGGGTACTTTTTCTTTCTTTTTTTTCCTCTCTCAGCCACTCTCTGAAATATCTTCGTATTAGATCCTTCCCTAAACACAAGACTTCCTCCAAAATAAATACCCGTGACCTTACTTTAACCTTTCCAGCCCTTATGCAGTAATGAAAGTGGGGTAGTGCTACTTATTATTTTCTTTATCATCTTCAGCCACTCTCTGAAATATCTTCGTAGCAGATTATTCCCAAGGACGACTTCTTCCAAAATAGACTTTCATTATTCTACCTTATCTTAACCTTTTCCAGACCCCAGTAATTTAAAATGGGCATAAATAAGAAATCTCAAACAGCGCATAAGCCCACCTCTGCACGGAGGCATCATAGGAGTGGGAGTCCGCGGCATTGTGCACTGTAATGGAAGCGAACCCGTAAGTGGGAGGCCGGTTGGTCACGTTCCTCGCAATGCTCCAGCGGGACATGGGGCCGCGCGGGGTGACTTGGACCACCCGCCTCCTAGGCCGCGGCGGCACGCGCAGGAACCGTCGGCACACGGGACTCCTTCATTAGTTCGTGATTACTGAAACGTTCACATGATGAAGTGAGTAAAGTTATAGGGAGATCCGCTATAGCTGTGCGTGGCATTGGTGCTCACCTATGTTGCATTGACCTTTGTGCCTGTGTTGGGATTCGAACCCAGGCTCCCAGATTCGTACTTAGGGATGCATGCTAACCACTGCACCGCGGAGACACAAAGAGAGTTCATAAGAAGCAGGTGATAATCTGAGCATTCTATATATAAATACATAAACACATGGCCTTATCAGTTTGTAATTACTGAGACTTCTATGCAGTAAGTGATTATATGAAAAAAATGTTCATCACATTCAAACAAACAGATAAACAGACACGCAGCTTCTCATTACGGCTAAGATTTATTATTGTATTACGAGAAATAGATGAGAGAGAGAGAGAGAGAGAGAGAGAGAGAGAGAGAGAGAGTATTTGAAGAGCCTGTGTGTGGTACAAAATTAAATGTCCATTGTTCCACATACACATATAAATATACAAATACAAAATACACATCTGAAAAGCATGAAAATATAATTTGTAATAAGAGTCAGTTTGTCACTAGTTATGCATCTCTCTCTCTCTCTCTCTCTCTCTCTCTCTCGCTCTCTCTGTATAGTCTCACAGGTACTACCACTATACGCGTGTACAAATTCAAGCCTTTGTGTCATCGTAAGGCACGACTGTTGACTCTGCCGTGTGTCATTATGAGTGTGTGCTGTGGGTGTGGTTAGTGTGTGTCCCTCCCCTGTCGGACTCTCCCGGACGAGGGTGTGCAAACAGTATTTAAAAGTCAACGTACACAGCATTAATCCAGAAGCCCCGACCTGTCCATCTCCCTTACAGAGTTATATGTGATAACCCTGTGCTTCCCCTCCTTCCAACTCCAAGCTAACACTGACTGCACGCCAACCTCCTCATTCAACAAGTCAAGGGCCGTAGTGACTCCGTATTCTCAGACGCTTTCGGCTCCTGCAACAAATGTTTCTCAAGGCCCCAAAGGAGATTAGTCGGGTTCTTAAGTGTGTTCTCTAACATTCGTGGTACAGAAGCCTTGTCAAACTATAACTAGGCTCGTAAAACTACCCATGGAAATACTAGCACAATCTCTACCAAAGCCTTAACAAATTAGGTGTGTTAGGCTCGAAATGTTTGAGAATATGTTCCACTTGTATTACGTACCCATCCAGTGTTAGGTTAAAACTAGGAATAAGTTCATACAACTACCCATGAAAATAATAACCCAGCCTCTACCACAGCCTTATCAAATGTGTGTGTGTGTGTGTGTGTGTGTGTGTGTGTGTGTGTAAGCCCCCAAAGGTTTGTGAGTACGGGCCTTACTGCTACGCTTCCCTCCATGATGTACACACCATCTAAATTTAACCGTATTAAGAAAACAAAGACCTTCTCTGTACAGAGCTACCAACATGGCTCGTTTTCACAATCGTCTTGTTTGTTTCGATCGTTACCAATGGCGCTGATCGCCGCTATAGTATTTCCACGTAAAACTGTCCGATAGGGTAGTGGCGGCTGCGGGGTTAGCCTAGTCCCGCACCTTACCACACACTCTCAACACCTCTCGCTTCGTCTGCAGCCGCCACTACCCCATAGGCCAGTTTCACGTGAAATATCATAGCGGCGATCGCTGCCATTGGTAACGATTAGCACAAAGTGACTGTGAAAGTGGCCCTAAGTTATTAGCCTTTTATTTTCCTTGGAAGGTTGAAAGCACTTAATATGGAGGTTCTAGTTGAATATACTACTACTACTACTACTACTATACTACTAATAATGCTACCACTACTACTTCCACTACTAATTCTACTACTACTACTACTACTACAACTACTACTACTACTATACTACTAATAATGCTACCACTACTACTTCCACTATTAATTCTACTACTACTACTTCTACTGACCCAAACCAAGGTGCTGACCCACAAATAAGGAAGGGAAGGGAGAAGGGGCGGAATATTTTCTTTTGTTGTTTGTCACATTTAACAACAATAAATAACATGTTAGTAAACTGGCGTATTACTTTCATTCTCGGTTCTACGTAGTTCTAGTAAAGTATATTTTCTATATTCTTTTTTAGTCACCTTTAGCAGCGATAGATAACAACATGGAAGACTAGCCTATTATTTTCACTCTGTTCTGTGGTTCACGATAAATAAATTCAACTCATAAACCCATTGTTATTATTACACTCAACCACCAGTTCCCTCACTTAGTGCAATAGTTAATGTCACAGAAGACTGGCATAACATTTTTCACTAAGGTTCTGTCGTTCACGGTAAATAAATCCAACACATAAACCCATTGTTATTATTACACTCGACCACCAGTTCCCTCACCAGTGACTTAGTGCAATAATAAAAATAACATTTGACAGGCATTTTTCAGTAAGGTTCTGCGGTTCACGGTAACTGAATAACTGCAGCGTCGAAATCATCCATTATTATAAGAACATAAGAACATAAGAACATAAGGAGTCTGCAAGAGACCGGTTGGCCTATACAAGGCAGCTCCTGTACACTCAACCCCACCTTACCTCACCATCCATAGCTTTATCTAACCTCTTCTTGAATGTATCTACGGTATTGGCACCCACAACATGGCCCCCAAGCCTGTTCCATTCGTCCGCCACTCTATTGGTGAACTAATTCTTGCTTATGTCTTTTATTATCCTTATTCTTGTTCTTATCCTTATTCCGATACTTATTATATCTAACTAGAAAATATATACGTAAATGATTTAGTGCGTGTATTCGAAATATTTGAGAGAGAGAGAGCAATGATTTTTTTTTATAAACAACTGTTTCGTCTTCTCTCTCTCTCTCTCTCTCTCTCTCTCTCTCTCTCTCTCTCTCACCTTCCTCTCCCCCCTCCACGTATCCTCAGCGCGTCAATAGCAGCAGTAATATGGTGTTTGGCGGAGGTTTGGTTCAGTCTCCGTCCCGCCGCTGGCTCATGACTCGCACGCTGGAAGTCAGACCGGAAATTGGGTCGACGGCGAAGGAACAAGTCAAACGGATTCAGGCGTAACTATTATACCTGCTGACTAGGTACCTCCCTTCCGTGTCCCTCCCGCGACCCTCCCTCCCTCGCCCTGTCTCCTCGTGCCTCCTACAGCCTTGCCAGACTGTCCTACTCAACTTCTTATGTTTGCCGATTTCAGAGCCAAACCTGTCTCCTCCACCCCAATAACTGACTTCATATATAGGTATCATTGGGCCTGTGTGGCAGAGCGGGGAGGAAAGGACCCGCGGGAGCGAACGCCAACTCTGGTTTCACTATAACAAGCCTAAACGAGGCAGTTACATTAGGGTTCCTGTAGGAGGCGGAAGCGTCTCTAAGAATACCAACTTCAGACTCTTCATATTGTAAATCAATCTTTCTGGTGTCTATGAAATTATACAAATACGTCTTTCCCTCTGCATCTGCTATGTGTGTGTGTGTGTGTCACCCCCAACCACCGCTTGTGTCCAACCTGCCTCCCTTCCTCGCCGCCGCCCGCCGCTCCGTCACCGTCTCCAGCCTCTCACCTCTCTGTCCTCTGTCGATCTTTCCATCCTTACTGTCAGTACACGAATAAGCTTGTTCAGTGAAATAGTTGACAGAGTTTCTGCAATAATTATTAAACGACGGAAGAGCGGAGCGAAGTGATGCAGGTGCCAGACGTGTGATAACCGGTCACTTGCAATAAGAAAACGAAACAAAGCATTATATCTGTGTGGGCGGTATATAAAACTGAGTTCTATCATTGTTTTGTAACTTTAGTATGCACAAGAACCAACGTACAGGATGCAGAACCGCCCTTTGGTTGGTAGGAGTACAAGGTTTATCCAGCCAACCTCGTGTTCCCACCGTGGCCCGCGCCTGCCTGCCGTCAGCGGATCAGTGAGCTTCTTGCCGGTGACGGTGGTGGTGTAGTGAGCCGCGAGGTGCAGTGTCTGGCTCGGGGAAGTTGCCCTTGACACTACACGTGGGATAGATAATCAGTTATTTGGATATATTTTTGAAACCTCCAGTTCCCCATAGTCGCGGGTGCTTGACACTACACGTGCGATAGATAATAATCAGTTGTTTGGATATATTTATGAAGTTCATAGATCACTTACACTTAGCGGGAAAAAAAGAACACAGCAGGAAAAGATAAATGAACATAGCAAGTGTAACAGTAGGAAACAAACAAAAGGACAGAAAAGGGAAATGCTGAAAGACCATACTAGGCTAGAGTGAAGAAAACGAAGGAAAAGGAAATTGAAAAGCAAAACAAGAGATTAGGCAAAGTGTACGGAGAAACAGCTCGGTGCAGCGTGAAGTAATAAGTGTGCAGAGTGAAGTATTAAGTGTGCAGAGTGAAGTATTAAGTGTGCAGAGTGGAGCATCTAAGTGTGCAGTGAAGTATTAAGAGTGGAGAATGGAGCATCAAAGTGTGCAGAGTGAAGTATTAAGTGTGCAGAGTGAAGTATTAAGTGTGCAGAGTGGAGCATCTAAGTGTGCAGTGAATTATTAAGTGTGCAGAGTGGAGCATCTAAGTGTGCAATGAAGTATTAAGCGTGGAGAATGGAGCATCTAAGTGTGCAGAGTGAAGTATTAAGTGTGCAGAGTGGAGCATCTAAGTGTGCAGTGAAGTATTAAGTGTGCAGAGTGGAGCATCTAAGTGTGCAGTGAAGTATTAAGTGTGCAGAGTGGAGCATTTAAGTGTGCAGTGAAGTATTAAGTGTGCAGAGTGGAGCATCTAAGTGTGCAGTGAAGTATTAAGTGTACAGAGTGGAGCATCTAAGTGTGCAGTGAAGCATTAAGTGTGCAGAGTGGAGCATCTAAGTGTGCAGAGTGAAGTATTAAGTGTACAGAGTGGAGCATCTAAGTGTGCAGTGAAGTATTAAGTGTGCAGAGTGGAGCATCAAAGTGTGCAGAGTGAAGTATTAAGTGTGCAGAGTGGAGTATTAAGTGTGCAGAGTCGAGCATCTAAGTGTGCAGAGTGAAGTATCAAGTGTGCAGTGGAGTATATAAGTGTGCAGTGGAGTTTATAAGTGTGAAGAAGAAGCAAGTAGGAGCCATGAAGCGATACAAAGCGGAACAGTTCAGAAGAGGATGAGGAAGAAGAAGCGTGCTTGCTGCAGCTAACGAGGTGGCCGCGGCCTGCCAGCGGGGTCGTGATCTGCCGCCAAGCAGGGCCGCCTGTGTGCCCCGAGGATTAACCGGACTTCTCCCACCAGGCCCTCACCCACGAACACAAGGTAACGTGCCCCGCGTGCCTGGCCCTGCACCCATGTACTCTTGCGTGCCCAGACAGACTCTTACAGACTAATATGCTTGTCGCTGCTGCCTACACACTTGCCTGCCCCTACAGACGCTTGCTTGCTTGCCCTTACAGAATCTACAGACACACTTGCTTACCCTTACAGACTTGCTTGCCTCTACAGACTATACAGCCTACAGACATGCAGACAATACAGCCTACAGACATAACTGACTATACAGCCTACAGACACTTGTTTGCCCTTAGACCACATATTAACTTGCTTGCCTGTACAGTCTCTAACTTGGTTGCGCTACGGTTATACAGATTCTACAGCCTCTATCTTGCTTGATTCTGCCGACCTGTCACCTCCCGTCCCCTTGCCAGCCGGGAGACAAGTGTGACAGGCTGACGGCTCCTGAGTGTGTGTGTGTGTGTGTGTGAGAGAGAGAGAGAGAGAGAGAGAGAGAGAGAGAGAGAGAGAGAGAGAGAGAGAGATTTGCAACTATATCCTACTTTTGATTGACGATGCAGGACGAGCGAAAAAAAAATAGTGACACCTTTGGCGACACACACACACACACACACACAGAAGTAACACCCACCACTCTCTCTCTCTCTCTCTCTCTCTCTCTCTCTCTCTCTCTCTCTCTCTCTCTCTCTCTCTCTCAGATCGTAAACTCATGTCTCATCACACAAACTCGCCGTTCCCTTTTTCATTTTCCACAGCTCGTCAACGGCGTCTCTTCACTCCTCCTCCTCCTCCTCCTCGTTGCGCCATTCAGCCACATTCTTCCCGGTTCTCCCTCATTTCTCATCACTTTTCCCAGTCTGTCGGTCCTGATGTCCCCGGAGTGGAGATAGAGAGAGGAGACGAGAGGCACTTTTGAGGTCACCTGGTGCTGTTTACGGTGTTATGCCCGCCGAGGACCGACACTGATGATCGTGGAGGAGCTGAGGAGAGCGGAGGGGAGCAGGGAGGGCCCTGGAGGGGAGTTCACAGCGTTGGGGTCGTGGTGTGGGGCCGTTGTCTGGCTGTCTGGCGCTGCGCTTGTATTCTCATACGCTTTCGGCTCTCACAACAACTATTGGTAAAGATTCGTTTTAGGTCCGTGCCAGTATCTCATAATCTACTTTATGAAACATCACTCTCCCTTCATATATCTTTTCTACAAACCTTCAACAGTCATGGAAACGCTTTGAAAATCCAATTCAAGGACTTTTTTTTTACTCCTGAAAATAGAGGATAATGTTTACGAAAGCGCGTCGCCTTCTCTGGCGGCGGCCGCGGCGACGCTGCTGCCGCCGCAGCCGTAAAATAGCTCGCAGAGGGTTTAGGGTCGGGGAGCATATTTAAACTACTCCAACCGAACTTTACGACCTACTAACGGGGGGGCTGCGCCCCCCTCGATCCCCCCTTCTAACCAAGGGAGGCTACGCCCCCCCCCTGGACACCCCCCACATGTATATGTGACTTATTTCAGCGAGGAGGTATTTCTCGCAACACCGGGTGCAGCGTCGCCGCGGCCGTCGCCAGAGGAGGCGACGCGCTTTCGTAAACATTATCCCCTATTTTCAAGAGTAAAAAAAAAGTCCTTGAATTGGATTTTCAAAACGTTTTCATGACTGTTGAAGGTTTGTAGAAAAGATATATGAAGAGATACTGATGTTTCATAAGGTAGGTAATGAGATACTGGCACGGACCTAAAATGAATCTTAACCCAACTATTTCCAAAGGGTACTAGTCAGGTTCTCGTGTGTGTTTTCCACGTTCACGGTGTAGATGTCCTGTTAAACAATCCCCAGGCTCATAATTCTACTCATGGAAATACTGACACAGCCCCTACGAAAATCTTGTCTAATGTGGGTGTTTATGTAGGCCCCGAAATATTTGAGAATGTGGGCCCTGGCTGGTGCATGAACGTGTAGGCATGAGAATGTGTTTGTCAGTGTGTTGCTAACCTGCTTGTTACTTGTTTGGGGAGAGAGAGAGAGAGAGAGAGAGAGAGAGAGAGAGAGAGAGAGAGAGAGAGAGAGAGAGTCATCCAGCCACGGTCTGATCACATGCTATACTCGTGGTTGACAGCCTGTACCACCCCACAAAGTGTGTGTGTGTGTGTGTGTGTGTGTGCATTCATTTATCATCGACTGAGTGGAGACCTCATTGTGCAAGGTGCGGTGGCAGGTTGTCGTGCGTGGCTGTCAGCTTAGGAGGAAGCACAGTTGGGAAGGGATGAATGAGTCTTGTGACTGCCCATTAGTTACATACTGAGGAGGGAGGGAGGATACAATAACACTATTTATTAGCAACCTAAACAAAAAATCGGACATGAAGAATTATCAATAAAGCCAATAAATAAATCTGAGCAATCTGGTACCGGTACCGAGCAACCTGGTACCGGTACCGTACCGTTTAGCTGGTACCGTTAGTACTGGTACTGGTACCGGTACCTGCCCACCCCTAGTGAGAGATTGAGGAGGAGGGATAGAGATGGGGCACGAGGGTGTGCCGCTGAGAATGACGGGGAAGAGAAAGGATGAGGAGGGAAGAGGTAAAGGGAGGGAGTTAATTATATCCAGCGTGGGTGGTGCGGGACGTACGGTCCAGAGCCAGGCGCCGAGTGTAATTATACGTCTGGACTTCCGCTCGCTTGAAGGATAAATAACACAGGGGCCATGTAATTGAATAAGTAAGGTTCATGCGATCGTAATTATCACGATGGAAACTGAAGTACAAGCAAAGTGGAGACGAATGTAACAGTGTGTACCAACTTTCTTTCGCTTGTTTAAGGACACGGGAGGTGGTGGCTGAGTGGTCAGCGCTCGAGCGCGACCTCCAGGAGGACGCAGGTTCGCGTCCGTCCCGCCCGCCGCTCAGGGTTGGTGATTTTTTTATTTAAAAAAAAAAAGAAAATCAGATTTTTTTATTTAAATCAGATTTTTTTTATTTAAATCTGATTTTTTTTTTTTTAATCAGCATAACAATATTTGGAAACTATATAAATTCTATACATTAGTTTAAAACACATTTTGGAGTGTTCTTCCAGCATGTTGCATCATCTCTCACTTGGTTACAATGTGTTTGAACCTGTCAAGCAGCCCAGTAGCCACTGACCAGGATTGCATCATCTCTCTCAGGGTCTGTCCTGTTCCTCTTACATCATGTTAGGACATAGCCGGACTTGTGCCACTGTGTAGTAGTTTGACTGTTTAGGTGTTACAGGCCAGCCACTCATTCCTGAGCTAACAGCAAGAGCGTAGAGGTGTCACTGACCACAAGGATTAATGTATCTGGAAGGAAGAGTGATCCAGTGTGAGAACATTTTAACAGAATTCCTTCAAAGTCTGGGAAAGCATGGAGAGCTATATGCAAACAGTGTAAACTGTGAGTTACAATAAATAGTAGCAAGACTGAAAATAACCAAATTTATTGTCATAAGAATTAAAAACCTTATTTTTTAAAGATTTTGAATTTTGATTTCAAAGACTTTTTATGAACTACTTTCAAAGAAGTGTATCATTATTTTTCAAAGACTGCTTTTACAGTATAAATTCAATGTGCTTTTGTTTTAAATACAGGCCATAATATATTTTTTTAATTCATTACTTCAGGAAATCAGTAGAGTTCATTATAAGTAAACCTCTTTGATTTCCTTTTTTAATAGCATGTGGAATTTTTTGCTATATTGTATTGTATGGAGGAGGTGGTGGCTGAATGGATAGCGTGACGGTCCCGCGCTCGGGACGACGCGACCCGGACTTTAGATTCTAGGATTAAAGATGAGCTCCGGGAGGGCAGCATGAGCCAATGCAAGATGGCGCCACAATAAACACTGGCCTGCGCCAGAACGGGCTGGGACGACCATCAGGCCCCACTGGGAAGCATATTCGCCAAGTCTGGAACGCCTCGTCTCCACGGGAAATTAGGACCAATCACAGCGCGCTCAGCCAGGCAACGTATTGCCAGCTCGTGAAGTCATTACTTACCCTCTATTTACACAGTTTTATCAAATAATTATATGTTAATTATTTCGTGAGAACACACATATTTTCAACAGTTGAGATATTTATACTGATGTTACTGTTGTCTGACATGCTATAACACAGAGCTGGAACACATAACTGATAACTGTGTCGAGCTACTAAGTTATCTGAGAACACTGACGGAATATCGTCCCTTGCTTCTCGGGCCGTGTTACTTTATTTTCAACAGCTGAGATGTTTCTACTGATGTTATTGATGTCTGATATGCTATAACACAGAGCTGGAACACATAACTGATAACTGTGACGAGCTGCTATCTGGGAACACTGACGGAACATCGTCCCATGCTCCTCGGCTGTGTTACTTTATTTTCAACAGTTGAGATGTTTCTACTGATGTTATTGATGTCTGACATGCTATAACAGAGAGCTGGAACACATAACTGATAACTGTGACGAGCTAAGCTATCTGGGAACACTGACGGAACATCGTCCCTTGCTCCTCGGGCCGTGTTACGTTATTTTCAACAGTTGAGATGTTTCTGCTGATGTTATTGATGTCTGACACATTATAACACAGAGCTGGAATACATAAGTGATAACTGTAACGAGCTAAGTTGTCTGTGGGGGCGTGAGCTGGATACAAGGGGAGCGTGATTCTGTCTGCCAAAAATTTCATTTTTGCAAGAAAGACACCCACCCACCCACATACACCCACACCCACATCCACCCACCCACACACACACACACACACACACACACACACACACACACACACACATATACACACAGTCTGGGGGTCTACTTAAGCCATTAGGAAAAATGTTAGCTTTCCGTGAAGGCACATAAGAACTAATTGTCAATTACAGTAGACAGACGGAGTGCAACTTTAGGTAAGGAGTTGGTAATAAGCTGTGATTACATTCCCCCCTCACACTCAAGATATGGCACTGAAGAGCACTTTGATGAGTTGGAAAATTTTTTGATAACTTATACTAGTGATGACTACATGCATGTACTCTGTGGTGATTTTAATGCTCATACTCTCACTATGTCTGATGTTCCCTCTGGTGCTGGTGATGATGACCGGGTGCCTGCCGAGGTACCCCACATAAGTGTGAATGATTATGGTATAACTAAGACCAGGGCAAACCAAGATCTGACCCTAGACAGGAACTTTTATGGCAGGAAACTGGTTGAAGTTTGTAAAAATCATCAAGTGGTTATATTTAATGGAAGGATGGGGGAAGACTGTGGTATTGGCAAGCCTACAACTACATACAATACAACTATAGATTACATATTAGGTTCACCTGAAGTTATGCAGCATGTGGTGGTTTTTAGAGTATTGAATTATGATCCGCTATTGTCTGATGTACACTGTGGATTACACGTAAGGATGAAATTTATGGGACCAAGTAATGTGCCCGCTGTAAGCATGAGTGCCCAGGAGGCAGGACAAAGAAGAGCAAGTGAAAGGCCAGGAAAGTGGAATGCTGAGAGAAGGGGTGTATATGTGAGGAATATTAGTGAGTATAAGGTAATCGAGTTGATAGTTAAGTTGAATAATTTATCCATAGCTGATATTAACCAGGAATTAAAGCAAATATTGATTGACCCTGCACTTTCAACTTTTCCATAACATAAGAAAAAAACATATATGAAAATGAGCAACAGTGCCACTGTAAGGGGTTATGACAAACAATGCTGGAAAGCAAGAAAGGAGTACCATAAAGCAAGGCATAGATATCATTTTCACAGGAATAGTGTAAACTTTAACAGAATGATTGAGGAAAGCAGAAAATACAAAACAAATCTTAAAAGAATAAAAGACAAGAAGATAAACATAATTAAAGAACTTGGAAATGCAAAAGTGATGACCCTAAAGAATACTGGAAAATCCTTAATGGTCAGAAAAAGAGCCATCAGATCCCCATTACATTAAATGAATTTACGAGCATTTCAGACAGTTAGCGAGTGATGACAACATTGATAATAATGAAGTAAATATTCTAAATGATCATGGTCATATAGATAATGAACTCTTACCATTACTTAATGACCCTATAACTAACAAAGAGGTTGCTAGAAATATTAAAAAAAAAA